>NC_056732.1:1478311069-1478468863 GCF_019279795.1 Protopterus annectens
GAGACAACAGCTTGCAACAGGAGGTGGTGTTAATATCCATCCACCCTCACCAGAGTGAAGGAGCTGCTCCTGAGCCTGGTGGCACCTGCCCAACAGCAGCAGACATGCACCATGATGGAGGTTGCAGCCACCCAGCAAGCACACATGGAGCATGCAGGTAACATGGCACATCTGTAGACTACTGTTATCTGTATTGGTAGATCATGCATATGTGAGATGTGGAGCCTGTTGTGCAATACTGATCATTTGGAACATAATCTGTAGCCCTGTGAATGTAAACTGTTGTACTGTAAGATGGCAAACACACAGTAGCAATGCCACAGTTGTGGCCACTGACAAAACTCTCTCATCTCTATGTAGGTCCCTCTGGGGTGACATCAAGGCAGCGGTTAGATGCTGGTGAGTGTGTTCTACATTTATTAATGTAAATAAAAAGTGCATGTCATAGTTAAGGTGTAGGCCCTGTGCACATGTAACACACCTACCCATAATGCATGCTGTGCATGGTTTGGTGTAATAGCACGCACATCTCACTAATGTGATTAGCTGCCTCAAACACATGTAATACCGAGACCATCTCAAACAAATGTGGCTAGACTGTAGTGACCACTGGATAGGCACAGTTGATACTCAACATGCACATAACATACACAGAGCATTTTAACATGCTACACATAAAGGATTCCCAAACCCTCTGTAAAGATGCACTCCAGTATCCAAAATCTCATCCACACATTACACATAATATACCCGAGGGGTAGAGGCCTATCATGGGGCATTTAAACACTCTGCAACACACTACACATTCATGTCAGGGAATGCTCCTTATTGGCCTCCTTACAAACTTATGTAACAACTGGTTGTGAAATGATGAATGTAGCCAAGCTAGTACAGTTCCGGTACAGCATGAGTAGTGCTGGTTTGGGAAACATTTGTAGCCTTGAGAGACCACATGATGCTTTATGATGATGGCCTATGGTACTATACATCATCCAGTTATTGTAACCACAGTACTTACACACAGATTTCATTGCTATACACCTTTAATGTTGTGTGTGTGCACACATATGCACCTCTAAACAAAATGCATACCAATCACCATTTGCAAAACTGACACATGTCTTGTGATGCTATTGAGTGGCTAGGTCGTATGAGACACACTGGGTATTGTGTAGTGTTTAAATATGCAGTTTTAGCATGCCATGTCCACAATATGATCTACACTCACCATAAGTACCATACATTGGGTATGTGGCCGAATGGTATTCCATCAATTATCCATGCACCACTGATGATGATGTGTGAATACTCATCATGCATGTGCTAAAAATGTGTCTACAATTATTTGCTAAAGACGCAGAGGCTGTAATCAGCATTGGATACCCATCTGACACACAGATACACATCCAGCCCTGGTATGTACACCTGTTTGTTATGTTGCACAATACATTAGAGTTTTGAATACCTGCACAGCAATGTTGTGTCCATGTTTGGATTGTGTTCCAGGGGGAGGCCCATCACCTAATAACAAAACACATGCATCAAAGCCATGTATACTGTTAGTAACAAGGACTGTCTACACTTGCACTGCATGCTGTTGAGCAACGCATGTCCTGCATGCGGACATGTGATAACTGTTTTGCTTGTGATACTGTACCCCACCATCAGCTGTTGTTGTGTATGTTCTCAGATTGCTGGTGTGTGTGTCTGCTTTAGGGAGGAGTGTATTTTTGTGCACGCATGTGGTCTGATATCGTGTTCTGGTCTTAGTGTGATTCCTGTTTTCCTCTCACAGGTGCCGAGGTGGGGCTGGTTCAGTACAGCAGGGAACCTGATGTCACTGAGACAGACAGTGATCATGAAGATAGGTATGTTGAGGCACAGGCAGGTTTGTCAGGGTCTGTTGTTGGGCCACCAGTTGACAATACACAAGTTTCCACCCCATCCATGCACACGGTCATACTGCCTGTACATCCATCATCACCATTGCCCTTAGCTTAGGGACAGTGTACGGTTGGCACTGACCAGGACAATGTGGTATCTATGGCACATGTATCAGGACACAGCAGCCATAGCCAGATGTCTGGAACGGTACCACATAGGCAGATGCCCAGGGGTTCTCATCAGAGCACTGCTGGTCATCATGCCCCTGGCAGATGTCACACACCTTTCTACCACACACATGTTCCAGGGTGTCATGGAGGCACAGACACGAATGGAGTGGTACACCAGACAGGGACTAAGGGCACAGAGGGCTCAACACCTCTGTGAATGACAGTATCTGTGACCTAGCAGGTGCCATCCGTAATTACACTGAGGTCATTGATGGACGTTGGGGTGAGACATTGGATGTCCTCCACAATGTCATGTCCATGTGTCAGGACAGTGCGGGATGGTTGAGGTGTGGACGTATGCCAGCAGCATCAGCAGCTGGAGGTCTCCATGGACGTCCAGCAAGTCACAGCTGCTCCCGTATTGCCAGTACCAGCCCCAGCAATGTTGGTGGGGGGAGCTGTCCATAGACCGTCCTAGAAGACCACGTGCACGTGGCCAGTCCCAGCAGGGACCTGGTTCCAGTGGACATATGTCACCCTCTTCAGATAGTACCCAGTCTGGATTAGTACCTGATACTGTCTGTAGCACCCCTGCCAGGCACAGGTTCTGTATCCCTGGCCAGAGACTGTGATCTGTAAAGCCTGCCAGGTACAGTCTGTAGCTGTCTCACAAATCCCCATATATGGCAGCCACATGGTGGAACTGTGTACATGCAGACACGTGCACAAACCAGAAACCTAGAGCAAATGCATACCTGCGCACATTACATCAACATTGGCCCATAACAGTACTCATGGCCCACACACGTCGATTGTATGGCTCCGTGTAGGCCTCTAGCAAACCAACAACACACCCTGTGCATATGATGAAACCGTGCCACCTCCTGTCATCTGTAACATTGATGCAGGAACAGGCTAACATGGTGCTTATGCACAGGGTGACTTTAATAAAGTATAGCAATGGTTGAATGTGTAGCATGTTGTCAGCAGTAAAGTGTAATGATATCCTTGAAGGTGTAGCTGAGCAAGCATGATGCGTTAAAGCTGTAATTAGCATTGTTGTGTGGTTTACACCAGTGTTTATTCCAATTATGTTTTGTTTGCCCATGTGCCAATTGGCTGGTCTGTAGCTGTGTCAGCATGTGTTATACAGTGGAGAGTAAGTGTGGGGTGTGTGCAGCACAGGTTTACAGGTGTACATTTTTGAATATGGTGGAGGTGCACTGTCTGCATGTACGTGCATAGTGGACACATGGGCAGGGTGACATGCCCTGTATTGGCCAGTGTTAACACTCCATACTTTCTATTGGTGGCCAGTATGCATTGTACTACACACATTTTGGAACTTGAGTACGCATGTATTTGTGTATGACACGGGTTGACACTATGCTGTGGGTGATGCTGCTGTAGCTATCTGTCATTGGTTTGCATTACTAAGGTTAACACTGTCCCAGCTGCATAATCCTTTATTATTGCACACAGTTCACCTACAGCGTTGCATGGACCGTGCTATCACAAACACAAGAAATTCTCACTTGTACAGTAAAAGTGCATTAGTCTCATGGACTCCTGCCATAAACTAAGTATATAATAGAATGTGTGAAGTTGTACCAAAAAGTTACATACCAAGAAGGGATAACCTCTCTGGTCAGTATCATTAGGAAAATACAATCCCTCAATAAACATACAAGGCAAGCTTCAAAATACAAAATGACAAGGATTCCAAAGACAGCACTAAAGCTTTCTTCAGTGTTGTTCATAATCTACAGGGGAAATCTCAGATCGGGTCACAGTTAATGTAAATGGTCGCAAAGTACACTTATCTGACTGACATTTCCAATTCCTTGTCAGACAGTTTGAATGCAGATTTCACCACCCTGTCAATACACAAGGGCCACATTTCCAGACCTGAAGAATGTAAAACCTGATGATTCACAGACACTCCAGTTAAAACATCTCTAACAAAGTACACACCACAGTGGCAATGGTACTGGACAGTGTCCCTGGCTGTCATACACAAGCTGACATATGAAGTCCCCACTCACCTAAACGCTCTGTCCAGATGCAGCCTCTGTACAGATTACATACTTGTGGAATGATACACGGTAATGGTGTTCACAGTCCACAAAGGTTGAGCTACAACGTGGTAGTCTTCTCCTTTCGGATGCTCCCATTAGGGGTCGCCACAGTACATAATTTCTTCCTGCCCTCTGCATCTTGCGCTGTCACACCATCCACCCGCATGTCCTCTCTCACCACAGCCATAAACCTCATCTTAGGCATTCCTCTTTTCCTTTTACCTGGCAGCTTCATCCTTAGCATCTATTTCACAATATACTCTGCATCCCTCCTCAGCACATGTACAAACCAATTTAATCCTGCCTATCTGGCATGGTCTACTAACCTTCAAACTTGGCCTGACCCTCTAATATACTTATTCTTAAACCTGTCCACCCTAGTCACACCCAGTGCAAATGTTAACGTAAATTAAGGGTAGAACTACAACAGGTCCTGCAAACTCTCACCCTGTAAGCCAGACAAATGTCATCTGGAAGGCTATGGAGCACAGCATTATGGAACTCCTTAACGGAGACATTATGAACCTGCAAACACTGCACCATACCCACTTAGGTTCTCTAAAGGCCAGATCATGGCTCCTACACCTAGTAGACTTCAAGCCAGTCAACAAGGCTATAGGTGAGGGAGGGGAGGTCAACACAGCCAAGCTATAGCTCACCAGCAATTCATACCCATCCCACATACTGGTATTATACCTCAACAGACTGACCATAAACGATTGTTAGATGGCTTGACAACTGACGCACAGATGTAGGACACACAGTAACATTTGCAGTCTCCATGTACTATTCTATGCCAGTAACAAGTGGTATTCACCTGCACTCAGTCCTGGGACCACTCCTATTTGGCATATAGCTTTCTTAGGTACAAACAAACACAGTAGGGATATGTCTGCCCACGTTTGATGACGATGCATACTGTGGGCTGTACTTTATTCTCCAGATGACACACACATCCTCCAAAAGGGTATCATACAGACAGATTCGTGGTGTCAAACTCATGCTGTAAAGCTGTAAGCCAAAGAAAGCATAGTTATCCACCTTTAGAAAGCAAAGTATCCCCAGAGTACTACATAGGTAGTAGCCCCCAAAGTGTGGAACAGGTACTAATGTATACATAGAGCCATGTGTTAAGTCATCTCTCCTTTGATAATCACATTACCAAAGGGTTTTGGAAATCACTCTGGAGCACATAAGCAATAAAGAGTTTGCATGCAGATCCACAGAGGTTGTTGCACACCTATGATTAGTTATCTTTGCCAGACTTTGCTTGCTTTGTAACAGGTTTCAAATATACCTCAGGCATAGACCCTCACTAACACTCCAACAGAAACCGTGATGAGTGGATGTGAAACGGAAGACGTAACCCAGGGATCACTGCAGTGGCTAAGCTTGTCACAAGCATACAGAAGTGACCTAAGGTCTGGAAAGCCCTCACTAACACTCCAACAGAAACAGTGATGAGTGGATGTGAAACGGAAGACGTAGCCCAGGGATCACTGCAGTGGCTAAGCTTGTCACAAGCGTACAGAAGTGACCTAAGATCTGGAAAGCGCCAGCATGCTCTGGCAAAGATAACAGATGTGTTCATGGAGAAAGCAGAGTACCCACCTATGAAATACTTGAGGTCACATGTATGTATATGGATTTGCCCCACAGCTACCTTACATGTGTAATGCACATACAGTTGTCATTGTGATATGTCATACATCAGAAAAATCAAAACCCACTCCACTTTGGCCAACTGTGTCACACACCTGGAGCACACACACACAGTCAGCAAGTGTGAGATTCAAACTCTTTCCTAACTACATTATGATACTACAGCAGTATGCATTTACACGACACACTTATACACATTACTGGGATTTCACCTTTCCACAGGTATATTTGTAGAATGGTGACATCATCAGACTTGACAAAGATGAGTATACCACTTTTAAGGGGTGTGAGTAGTCTCCAAAAATGTTGCTCCTCCCCAGGGAGAGAGACAGTTGGCAAGTGCAGGATTCAAACCCCTACCTAACTACATTATAATACTACAGCAGTACACATTTACACGACGCGCTATACACATTACTGGGATTTCACCTTTCCACAGGTATATTTGTAGGATGGTGACATCATCAGACTTGACAAAGATGAATATACCACTTTTAAGGGGTGTGAGTAGTCTCCAAAAAGGTTGCACACACACGCGCACACACACACAGTTGGCAAGTGCGATTTTCTTAATCCAAACTAAGTACGTCTTTACACTTCAGTAAGCAATACGGAGTTACAGGGTGCAATACAGACATTACTTGCTGACAGTTTGCACAAAGGTTTTTTTCACATTTGCTAACCTCAGCAGGCTCATCATACTAGGTGTATTGTGAGTGTATTGTATGCATAGGCAATGACCATATCATATATGGGTTGATGCACCACATGCTGGCACACACTGGGTCAAACCTAGAGTAGCATCTTACCTTCACCTACATGATACTGCAATATAACAGAAAGATGATAAACTTCAACAATTGGCTGAGCTTCTGGTGTCATTCAAAGGGGATCCAGTCTCTGTTTGCGTTTGACATGATAGACCAGCCTTGTTGCTTCGCTACAGATGGTTTGCACCTGTCACCCCTATGCTTCTGAATACTGGCCAAGGCTCTAGATTTCCCAATATTACCTTTTTTAGGCAAGGCTCAAAGGTTCATAGGTAGGTACTAGGCTATCAGCCTTGGGGCCTATACAAGCCCAGCCAAAAAGGTACCCTGGCTTTTGCCACCCATTAAATTTATTTTTCTGTGCCACTGTCGAGCAGAGACACAGAATTGATCCCCAGGGTGAATTTCCTATTTCCCATCCAATCATCAAGATTTGTCTTGAGTGCTAATGAGGAGCTTTGTTTGATATAGATAGGTAGTTTATTCTGGTGTATGTGCAGTCTCTGGGACAGGAATCTATCCCTCCGGCATGTTCCGTTTATTGTGGTGACAAGGTTTACGTCCCTAGAGCGTGTAGGTTCATAGGTAGGTATTAGGCTATCTGCCCAAGGGCATTTATAAGCCTGGCCAGAATGTGTTAGTTTTCGCCTCCCTTTTAAATTAGTTTCCTGGGCCTCTGTCTAGCAGGGCCACTGATGTGATCCCAGGGGTAAATTTACAATTTCCCATCCACTCGTCAAGATTCCTCTTGGAGTCTGCGAGGGGCTCTGCCTAACATCAACTGGGATTCTATTCCAGAGCGAGGGAAGTCTCTGGGACAGGAATCTATCCCTCCAGCACGTCCTGTTTATTACTTTGCTGAGGTTTACTTCACTGTAGTGTGTGGCTCTAAGATTTGTTTTTCTTGAGGTGGAGCATGTCCATTAATTCCAGGTTAGACATGGCCTTGTACGTCAGGCATAGATCACCTCTGTGCAGGCAGTAAGCAACCGAGTAGAGCTGGAGTTTCTTTAGTGGAGCTGCATAAGGCATCTCTTTGAGGCCCATGATCCTCTTGGTGAGGTACTTCTGTGGTCTTACCAGCTGTTGCATGTGCCAATTAAAGTACATACCAAATGGGGCATTGTACTCTATTATGGGCCTAAGGAGTGATGAGTAGAGGGGCACAATGACTTCTGTTGATCTAGAGGTCAACCCCTTAGTGATTAGGTGGGCCACATAGAAGGAATATCTAACCCCTTTGGCAATGTGATTATCACAGGAGAGGTTACTATCTACCTGGGTCCCCAGGTCCCTAATTACATTTTCTGTACCTAGTGGATTACCACCTATGTGGTAATTCGTGGGCACTTTGTTTTTGCCAAAGGGGATGACTATGCATTTTTTGGCATTTAGCTTGAGGCCATGGTTTTGAGACCAGGTATCTGTCTCTGTAAGACCCTTCTGGAGGATGTCTGTGTCAGCCGGAGAATCTGTTATGGCCCCCATTTTGCAGTCATCTGCGAACTTGGTCAGTCTTGGTCCTCCCGTACTTGCCTGTACCTCAGAGAAGTATATACTGAACAGGAGGGGTCCCAGGACCGAGACCTGTGGGATGCCACTTGACTGGTTTAGAGTTGGACATGGCACCCGCAACTCTGACCATGTGTGTTCTATCAGTGAGCCAGTTGGCCACCCATCTCGTGACATAGGGATTAATGTTCAAGAGGGTAAGCTTGTCTAGGATGCCAGAGTGGGGAATGGTGTCGAAGGCTTTAGTGAGGTCCAGGTAGGCTGTGTGGACTACCTTCCCTTCATTTATGATCTTGGTAACTGTCAGCTAGGTTTAGGAGGCAGGATCTGCCTTTAACAAAGCAGAATTGGGTAGGGTCCAGTGTCTGGAGATTCCCAATGTCTCTGTGTTCCATGTTTGCTCCATAGCTTTGCAGAGCAGGCTGGTTAGGCTTATAGGGTGATAGTTCCCAGATTCTCTTGTGGCACCACCTTTGTGGAGCAGGATAAACTGTTGCTGTATGTCATTCTTTGGGTACATAGCCTGTGGTAAGGCTGAGTCTTAAAAGTGAATTTTGGTGCGGGTTTAGTTCCTTTTGGAGCTCTTGTAAGATGCAGCCTGGGACACCATCCGGTCCCATTGATGCTGTGTTCTTGGCTTTGGAGAGGGCTGTTTTTACTTGCTTGTCCATGATATCTGGGGCTCTGCTTTCTTATGGGATGGACACAGGGGGGTGAAGTTTGCACTAAACCTGTCCACCAGGATGTTGGCAATGTCAGTTGGTTCAGTGTTTTTGCCATTTTGCAGTAGCTCAAAGCATATCTGAGCGTTGCCCCCCAAATGTTTGATATAGCTAAAGAAGGCTTTGTGGTGATCTTTAGATTCCTTGGCAATTTTTCTTTAGAAACTGGCCTTGGATGATTTTGAGAGATAGTAGTTTCTTGCTAATAATGATCAGTGATGCCTTTCCTTTTTGGAATTTTGCTCTATCATGTAGTAATACTGCGGTGGTGGTGGTGTTGCGGTAGCGTTGTCACCTCACAATAAGAGGTTGTCCTGTTCGATTCTCAGCTAGAGCGTCTTCTGTGTGGAGACATGCGTGAATAGGCGTACTTTCGTTGAAGGTTGTGCGTCAGGGCTGGCAACTCGGCACGTAAAAATCTACTGCCAATCATTAGCGGACAGGAGTTCCGCTGTGGCGACGCCTAACCGGGAAAAGCCGAAAGACACAACAAGCTCTATCATATAGTAGTTTCCTCCTTCTGTTGTATAGCTTATTTATGGCCAAGGACCACCAGACTGGTTTCCTCTTTTTGGAATAGTGAGTCTTGTTTTACTCTTGAGGGCTCGATCCATGCATCCCTGTAGATGCTCATATAATGCACTTGTAAAGGATTCTGTGGATTGGATAGCATTATCTTGTAGCAAGGGGGCTTTGAAACTTTCCACTTTGGTCTTGAAGTGTGAAGTTTGCTTTTGAAAAGTTTTTCACAGTTGTTTACTTGACTGGGGGTGGGGTCGGGATGTGGATGTCCAGTGTGATTACTTTATGATCTGATCTTACCAGCGAGGGGTTTACCTCTGGTGTGGAACACTGATCCCCCATGTTGGTGATTATCGGGTCCAGTATGTTGTCACCTCTAGTGGGCGTGGTGACTAGCTGTTCCAGGGTGTTTTGAGTTTATAAACTCTAGGAAGCATTGGGCAAAGGAGTTTGTACTTGAGTAATTCTCCCAGTCATTGTTTGGGTAGTTGAAATCTCCTAATATCATGGTGTTAGGTAGGACCATTATATTTTCCAATGTTCTCAGGAATGCTGAGTGAGGGTCCAGAGACAAGGTAGGTGATTTGTAGCAGTCTACGATCTGATAAGCAGCTTTGCCCACTGTTTGTTGCATTTGGATCTCCTCTGAGGCCTCGTTCTGTGCCACTAACCTGGAGGTGTGGGTATCCTTTATGAAAATGGATACACCCCCTCCTTTTGTATTTCGGTCTGGGTTTTGGGTCCGAAGCCCTGACAGATTGGGATTTCTTTAAGTGGAGCATGTCCAACAGCTCTGTTTGACATAGCTTTGTATGTTGGGCAGAGATCGCCTCTGTGTAGGCGATATGCGACAGAGTAAAGCTGGAGTGTTTTGAGACTCTTTGTGTAGGGCATGTATTTGAGGCTGCTAATCCTCTTTTGTGAGGTATTTCTGCTAGCTTTCCAGTTGTAGATGTCTTGAGGTACATACCAAAAGGGGCGTTGTACTCTATAATGGATCTAATGAGTGATGAGTAGAGGGGAACAATGACCTCTTTTTTTCTGCATTTTTGTTCTTACACACTGGTTCGGAGCCGATCGTCTCGGCCGCATTGCAAAGCTCTGCAATTTAGAGAAGCTCGAGACCAGACTATATCCCACAATCCT
This sequence comes from Protopterus annectens, assembly GCF_019279795.1. Lineage (NCBI taxonomy): Eukaryota > Metazoa > Chordata > Ceratodontiformes > Protopteridae > Protopterus > Protopterus annectens. The sequence continues at coordinate 1,478,321,536 of NC_056732.1, forward strand.
CCCTGCTGTTCCTAAGATCTAGTTTGCCGCTGCAACAGATCGGTTGAGGAGAGCTCGGGCTAGCGAACAATTTAGTTTATCTTGGAGATGAGCAGAATTTCTTTACAAATCTTTAATAGTATTTTAGCATTAGCCTAGATAGATATTATAGAGAGTGTGTGTGTATTTTTCTTTATCTATATCATATATATATATATATATATATATATATATATATATATATGTGTATATATGTATGTATATATATATATATATATACATATATATATATATGTATGTATATATATGTATATATATATATACATATATATATATATATATATATATATATATATGTATACTTAGATTCATAGGTTTGGGCTTCGGCCTACTAGTTTCTGACTTTTTCTAGTAGTGTTATAATAGCTTGTGTGTATTTCATATTATAGATATAGATATAGATAGTTATTGTTAGCAAGTATTTTTTTCTATTTTTCGCTGTTTTTTTCAGTGTTTAGCTTGATTGTAAAATGTCGGAGAAAGCCAAATCCGGCTTTGAGATGTCATTGTGGACAGAAAATGTCCATCACTGACAATCATGCTTCCTGCATCTACTGCCTTGGCCCTCTCCATTTGCAGGAGGTTTGCTCCATCTGTCATTCCTTTAGCGGGAGGGTCATGACAGAGAGACGTAGGAAGCTTATTGACAGGGGTTTACTTAAACCTGACTTTCAGGAGGCCTTGGAGATGTCCAACCAGGCTTCTAAGTCTTCGAAGGGGTCGAAGATGTCGAAGATGTCTGAGCCCATGTCATCAGCTCCGAGCTCATCTTCTAAGATTCGTTCACCGGTTCCACAGACCTCTGGGCCGAGCATCGAACGGTTATTTTTCACCGAGCCCCAGGTCTTGGAACCGGTGTCGGAGCTACCTCCACCGTCGATTCTTTGGTCGGTGCAGTCTTCGGCCCCTTCAACCTGGTCTTCCAGACCCTTATCAGATACTGATGTGGATCGTGTCGTGTAGAAACTAATGGAAAACACAGCCCTTTCCAAGCTGATTGCAGTTTCGTCCCAATTGGTGTCGAAACTAGAAGCCCTCCCCGTATCTCCAACAGGTCCTCCTTCGAGACTCGTCCAGTCTTCAGAGCCGGGAGAAGACTATCCGATGCTAGTGGAGCCCTCTGTGCCGAACCCGTCCATTGCACGATCGGCACCATTGACTTCGACTCCTTCGGAGCCTGTAGGGGAGTCGCGGAGCAGACTATCTCTCCTTGGATCCGGGACAGAGTCGTACCGAATTTTCTGTGCCAACTCTCCCTCTCGGGGCCTCTGCGCAGATTGGTTCGGCTCTGTCCTCTGGGTCGGAGCCCACTGTTCTGGTGTCGGTGATGCTTCCGCGTTCTTCGGAACCAGAGGAGTCCTCGGCCCGGGGCTCGGGGGGCTTTTGACCTTATAAGGAAGGTATTGTCTGCTCAGACAACTACTTCATCGGCAGCGTCTTCTCCTTCCCCTAAAGGGCCTCTTTCTGTTTCTGCCCCCACGATTCACCCTAAGCGTAGAGCCCCATTGCCTCAGCCAGCCCCAGAGGGTGATCCCTGTTCCTCGGAGGCCTCACCAGAAGCCCCCTCTGATGAGGTTCCGAGGAAGAGATTGTGCAAGAGGAGGCACATTAATTCCCCACAGGAATCCCTAACTTCTGACACCGATTTGGGTGAGGCAGAGGGGTCCCCACGATCCCCCTCTGAGGTTGTGTCATTTGCAGACATCCTGGAGATCTTGAAACAGAGGGGTGATTGGCAGTCCCTAGCCCCCACTGAGGACGAGTCGGTGTTGCTGAAGGCTTTTGGGGCTCAACCTTCTACCTCCTGGGTGACCCCGCCCTTCGATGAGTTGATGGACTTGATCGCCCGAAAGGCGTGGGAAACACCGGACACAGTGGAACCGGTCCCCCGAAAACCAAACAAATTTATCACGGCCCCCCAGGATAAGGCCCGTCTCACTAAAGGAGTCCCGGTCGACGCTATGGTGGTGGCGGCTGCCCCGAAGAAGGGAATGTCTGAGTCTTCCTCTTCTGTTCATCCTCCTAATAAGGATTCTAGGACTATGGACAGGTATGGGAAGCGCATTTTTAGTTCAGCGACTTTTTCCATGTGTTCGCTAAACTATTTGACACATTTTACACGTCTACAGAGGGATCTCATTAAAGGACTGGGAGATGCCCTCCAGGGTAACACAGATGCTGCTGTCTCAGATAAGGTGACAGCACAACTCAACACCCTTACTTCAGTAGCAAACTCGTCCATGAGGCTCATCTCATATGCGGCCGAAAGATCGAGTAGAGCTGCAGCTTCAGCGATTGCTCTCCGTAGACAATCCTGGATGTGGTTGCGCTGCTTTGCGGAAGACTTCAAGTCTTCCTTTGCCAACGCCCCCTTTGATGGTGCCACACTCTTTGGGCCCAAAGTTAAGGAGACTTTCACTCAGTGTGAGCAAGAGGGGAAGACCCTGTCTGCTGTTGGGGTCCGTTTTTCCGCTCCATCTAGATCGTACCCCAAAGGGCAACGAGGCGGAAAAATGTGGTTCCGTAAGACTCTGGGATCTTTCCAAGCCACAAAGGGTGATGCCTCCTCCAGAGGCAGAGGAGGGGGAAGAAATGGAAGACGCCGCCCCGGCGGCAGAGGGGGTCTGCAAAATCAGGGTGACAGGGATACAGTCTCTGGGAAGCCCTTCCAGCACTCCTGAATGGAGGCCCGACTGTCCTACTCTGGAGGCGGTCGGGGGTCGCTTGGCTTTATATCCACAGGCCTGGCTAAATCTTACTTCGGATTCTTGGGTAAAAAGCATAGTAACCAGAGGATACATAATTCTCTTTGTCCACACCACCTCAACGAAAGAGACTTCCAGATGTGCCACCCTATCTGCAAGGTCCAGCAGCTGTAGAAATTTCAAAGCTGCTCGAAAAAAGTGTCATCCAGCCAGTCCCGGCGGACCAAAGAGGATCCGGAACTTACTCAAGGTTCTTTTTAGTTCCAAAGAAGACAGGGGACTGGAGACCGATTTTGGATCTCAGCAATCTCAACTCCTTCGTAAGGAAGGAAAAGTTCCGGATGGTCACGCTACAGTCGATCCTTCCATTCTTACAGAAGGACGATTGGATTTGCTCGATAGATCTCAAGGACGGGTACTACCACATCAAAATGGCCAGGCCGTCCAGTGATCACCTGCGCTTCCGGCTGGGAGCCAGTCATTTTCAATTTCGAGCTCTGCCCTTTGTACTCGCCTCAGCCCCCAGGGTATTCACCAAATGCATGGCAGTAGTGGCATCTCACTTGAGACTATAAGGATTCCAGGTGTTTCCGTATTTGGACGACTGGCTCCTCACTGCCACCACCAGGCATCGTCTTGTTCAAGCCAGAGAATACACAGTCTACCTTTGTTCTCACTTAGGAATTTCATCAATTTCGAAAAATCTGCCTTATCGCCCTCACAGCATATCTTATTCATTGGAGCAGACCTAGATACGTGGTTAACACTGTTGAAGCTTTTTCCACTAAGGGCATCAGCCCTCAAAGAACAGGTTGTTCTTCAGAACAGGAAAGCTCCAGCCAGGCTAGTGTTAAAAGTTCTGGGGCTAATGGCAGCGTCTCTGATCGCAGTTCCCATGGGGAGATTGCACATGAGGGTCCTCCAGTGGCTGCTTTTTGCGCAATGGTCATTCTAACAGCTACCCATATCGCACGAGATACTGATAACAAACTCTTGCAAGCGAGATCTTTCATGGTGGGTAAACAGTCAGGACCTCACAATGGGTCGTCCGTTTGTCCTACCCAACCCGACGGCCACAATCACCACGGACGCTTCTCTGATAGGGTGGGGGGACTTTTTCAGGGAAGAACAGTCCAAGGGGAATGGTCCAACATGGAGTACAACCTGCACATAAATGTTCTGGAGTTGAGGGTGGTGTTCCTAGCGTTGCAACACTTCCAAGCTCTCTTACCTCTGGGAACAGTGGCAGTACAGACGGGCAACATGTGTGTGGTCTGGTACATAAACAAGCAAGGGGGAACCAAGTCTTACCCATTATGCAAAGGCGCCATGAGAATTTGGCAATGGGCAGAGTCCATGGGTCACTTTCTACTGGCAACGCATATCCCGGGGTCATCCAACGTCATTGCGGACAGGTTGAGCAGAGCCATCCTGTTACCTCACGAGTGGTCCCTCAATCCTCAGGTGGCAGAAAAGATCTTCCGCAGATGGGGCCAGCCTTGCTGCGATCTGTTTGCATCCCTGTTGAATGCCAAATGCAGAAGCTACTTTGCCCTTCTACCCCCTTTGGGGGATGTTCCCAGGGACGCAGTGGTGCACGATTGGCCCCCGGGTCTCCTGTATGCATTCCCTCCTATCCCGTTGATTCCCAAATTTCTACAGAAAGCCAGAGACCTGGAAAGGACAATAATACTCATAGCGCTATTCTGGCCTCGGCAGATATGGTTTCCCTTTCTTCGAGCCCATCAAAAGGAGGAACCTTGGATTCTGGACCCAGTACCAGATCTATTGACTCATTCATCGGGAGTTCCTCACCCATCTCTCCAATCCCTAAAACTGACAGCTTGGCTGCTCCGCTTCCCTCTCTAGCCAGGTCAGATCTTCTTTCTCCTGCAGTTCAACACATTCTGGTTGCCTCTCATAAAGCCTCCACCAGAAAGCTTTACAGAAGCAAATGTAAACGTTTCGTATGTTGGGCGTCTAGCCAACACATAGATCCCTTGGTAGCTCCACTACACAAAGTTCTGGAATTCTTATCAATTCTCTTTCACGAAGGGGCCTCAACTTCCACCTTGAGAGTACAGTTGGCGGCTATATCTAACTTTCATATTGGTGAGGGGGGCTCTTCTATTATGCCTCACAAGCTTTGCAAGGCTTTTATGAAAGGAACCTTTCACCTTCGTCCACCCAATCGGGGGCCTTTTTTCCCATGGAATTTGAACCTGTTATTGTCACAATTGATTTTACCTCCCTTCGAACCGGCTTCATCCTGCCTACTAAAGTTTTTATCGTGGAAGACGCTATTTCTCTGGCAGTCACTTCAGCTCGAAGAGTATCAGTGCTACAAGCGTTGTCAGTCAGACCACCGTACTTGATCTTTCACCCAGATAGTCTTTGCGCACAAACCCGTCATTCCTCCCCAAGGTATGTTCTGTCCTAAATATCAACCAATCCATAGAACTTCCCACGTTTTTCAAGAATCATACAAACAGACTGGAGTATATGCTGCACAAGTTGGATGTTCATAGGCAGCTAAGATTTTACCTGGACAGGACTAAAGATCAAAGAAAGTCAGATCAGCTGTTTGTCTCGTTTGCAGACAACAAAAAGGGTATGGCAGTCACGAAACGTACCTTATCTAAATGGCTTTCCGATTGTATAGCATTTGTGTACTCTAGTAAGAATCAGTCAGTACCTTTCAAGCCTAAGGCTCATTCTATCAGGTCCGTGTCCACTTCTTTGGCTCATGCAGCTCGCTTACCTTTGGACACGATTTGTGCAGCAGCTACCTGGGCTAAGCCTCATACATTTATCACTCATTATAAGGTTGACAGGACCTCAAGGACAGGACATCCTTTGGTTCCACTGTGCTCAGGAACTTTCCATGAGTCACCCGGGGTGACTGAGCTAGGGACGCTACCCGTGTGTAAGAACAAACGGCGAGATTGAACACTTTCACATAAAGAAGTTATGTACTTACCATAACGTTCCATGTGATGTGTTCATCTCACCTTTGTTCTTGCATCCCCCCCCCCCTTTTTCACATGTTATGGAAGAAGAGGTAAGACTAGAGTCGGGTCGGGATTTTTCTTACTTCTTCTAGGGTTCTTTGGCCTGTGTCCTCATTAGGATATGGTGCACCGCCCATAAGAATTACTTATTATAGTCAGAGGATATTCATGGATATCCGTGTGAATGTGTATGTCTTGCACTGAGGTGAGGATTAGCGGTCTGGTTTCTCGCAAACTAGATCTGAGGAATAGCAGGGAGGATTGTGGGATATAGTCTGGTCTCATGCTTCTCTAAGATGCAGAGCTTTGCAATGCGGCCGACTCTGAGCCGATGATCGGCTCCGAGCCCGTGTGTAAGAACAAAGGCGAGATGAACACCACATGGAACGTTATGGTAAGTACATAACTTCTTTTTTTGTGATGGTGTGCCACGTAGAAGGATTTCCTGTACTGTGGCAGTGTGATTATCAAAGGAGAGTCTACTGACCACCTGTGTCCCAAGGTCTCTTATCACTCTTTCAGTGTTAAGTATACTACCGCTTATGTTGTAATTCATGGGTACAGAGTTTTACCAAAGGGGATGACTATGCACTTTTTGGCATTGAGCTTGAGGCCATGGCTTTGACACCAGGCATCTGTCTCAGTGAGGCCCTTTTGTAGGATTGTCCCCATGGTTAGTAGTTTTGATTATGACTCCTAGTTTGCAGTCATCTGATAACTTCATTAGCCAAAGACCTTCTGTGTTAGCCTGTACTTCAGGGAAGTTGATACCAAACAGGACACACTCCCTCCATCCCCCTCTTTTTATGTGTAGTTATTTGTTAGAATGTAAAGTTTGTTACTGCAGTGTTTTTATTCGTTCAGGATGAGTATGCTCCTTAACTTCTGGGCAAGAAAGCTGTGAAGAAGTCTTCACTTAGACTGCTGCTTTTCCCTTCATAGAGTTGGTTTAGTCAGCAGTCAGAGTGATGTGTGGGAGAGAGCCAGAACATTTGAAGCTGTCTGGTTATTTTACCCCCAGGCAGGATACAATCCATATAGCCTAAAGGCTACTGCAGCAGTGAGGAATTTGGCAGTCTGCTGTTATGGGTATGCAACTTGCACAACTGTACTTTCTCACTACCTTTATCATATTTATCTCGTATGTACCTATTTGTTAACCAGGTAATATCAATGGGTTATATAGTCCCTTCTCAGGGGAGAACAGATTTATCAAGTACATCAGTTTAAAGGATAAGTTAACTATGATCTCATTGATTTATTAAACTTGCAGGTTAGGCTTAAGTAGATCGAACACTTTGCTCGCAGTCAAAATATTGGACCTTTTTTAACAAATTGTGAACGGATGGGTTTATGTTATTTAAGACTTGTTCATTACAAATATGTCTCTTGATTTTAGTTGGATACTTGTCAAATTATTGTTGTTCCTGTGTCTCATAGTTTGTATGGCTTGCCCCCTAATAATATAGGATAAGGTTTGTCTTAATGAATGCAGTGAAATGCAGTAGATGTGCATATTTAGTGTAAAGCAATATATGACGATACATTGTGCCTTGCAGCTTTCAAATACGAAATGTTTGTCTATGCGAAGTTAGGGTGGATACCCAAGAATGTAGAGTTAATAATAAAAATCAGGAAGCTGGCTGAATCCATAATTCACGTTTCTGATATACTCTGCTTTAATTCATAAACCACAAATTAGTTTCGTAGGTGATCTCAAATATGTAGCATGCATATGAGTATTGGACTCTCGATTGGATAGTGTGCTACGCTCTTTGACACCATTTGGTCAGTGTGTATAGATGGTTGACAGGTGTGTAAGGTCATTGTATCATCTTGGAGCTTAGTATATGTAATTTGCAGGGGGGTGTGGAAGATGCAGCCCCCCCCCCCCCCTGCAAAAACACTTGCTGGTTCAGTGTGCTCCAGGGTAGTCCCTGGAGCATGGCAGAATGTGTTGATATTTGTTCTTCAACATTTTGACATCTGTCTCCTCGGTGTTAGTATTGTGTCCATGCAGGTGTACTACACCCATAGAGGCAAAGTAAAAAAAAAAAAAAAAAAAAATAGTCTTAACTTCGTTTAACTCTGTCACAATAATTTCCAAAAATCATGAAACCGAAGTAGTGTTCCAAAGCAACAAGCCTTTATTCATCACAGACAAGCTATCCTCAGTAACATAAAATAAAAAATGCTTTGCAATGCTAAACATATCAGCTTTTACACACTTGGACGTCAGTGTGGAAAATGTATGCATTGTTTAATTTTAAGCCCGCCTATTCCAGGCAAGCATAAACAGGGTCATAGAATTGCATTTAATAACAGCAAGTACCCACTCTCACACACACTACTACTAATTAGATCAAACTAAATCCTAGTTAAGAATTACACTACCTGTCTATTTCCAGCCCACAGTCCAAAATCAGATATTGAGGAAAAGCATAAACTGCAAATAGACTTGACATTTAACTAAAATTGCTTTTTGCTAACTAAAGCAATGCTTTTATTGTATTAGTTAACCCGAAAGCGATTTCAACTAAATGTCAATATTTGTATGTTATACTGTTTGGAATGTGGGTTTGAAGTAGATTGGTAGTGTATTTCTTAACTAGGATGTAGTTTGATCTAAATCTTGCGGTGGTTCAGCAGTTAGCGTCTCTTCACAGCAAGAGGCTCCCCGGTTCGAGTCTTGGCTGGGGTGCCTTCTGTGTTGTCTGCATATCCTCCTTGCAGTCATGTGAGTTTCCACCCACATTCCAAAGACATGCCATAGGTGGATTGGACACACTAAGTTGGCCATAGGTGAGAATGTGTGCGCGAGTGAGTGGTACGAATGAACTACAGTGGCATGCATGTGAGTGGCACCCAGCGGTGTAAACATTGGCCCGAGATGATTGTCACTGCTGAAGTGACACCCTGACCCCATGTGCAAAATGGAAAAAGGGTTGAGGATGGATGGAATCAGTAGTAGTGTGTGGTGGTAGGTACTTGCTGTTCTTAAATGCACTTTTGTGGCCCTGTTGTTTGCCTGGAATAGGCTGGTTTAAAATTAATTTTCCACACCTACTTCTAAGTGTATAAAAGCTGATCTGTTCAACATTGTAAAGTATTTCAGATTTTTTTTGTTACTGAGGGTCACTTGTCTGTGATGAATAACTGCTTTTTGCTTTGGAACACTACTTGGGTTTCATGATTTTTGGAAATTGTGACTGAGCTTAACGAAGTTTTAAGACTATTTTTTTTACTGTTTATTTTTTCCTCCACTTATTTTGGTGAGTTATTACTAGACAGATTCCTGTGCTGTTTTCTTTTCTTTTTCTTTTTTTTTTTTCTTTAGCACCCGTAGAGTCAGACGCGCACACCTTTTTGTTAGATGATAAAATGGTTTAGTTTTATTACATGAATTAGAACTGCATAACGAACAGTAGATATCACTGCACATTATTTTTTTAGATCTAGTGTTCCTTGGTCTTGGGACTTGAATAAATGAAGGTCTGAAGAAGATGCATACTCTGTAGTTTCGTTAAAAAAAAAAAAAAAAAAAAAACTACAGTTTGAGGATTGTGTGAGGCTTTGAAGAACAGAACATTGTTGTGACTAAACAATAATGAGCAGACAGTGCAACTTTTTTTTGATATAGAACATGTAATTCTGACTGTATTAATTTTTTTAGGTAACCACGGAATTTGAAAACATTTCCAATACAGTGGGAATAGATGTTAAATTTTATAATGGCAGAAGTGACAAGACTGACAATGTACTACTGTATCGGTTATTTGTATCAGTAGTTAAGATTGTCGAGTTATTTCAGTTCTGTTATAACATAGTTAGAATAAAAATCTTTGCTTCTAAACAAACAGGATCGATGCACACTAGATCAATAAGTCTCTGAAGAAGAGAAAACAATGTCCAGTTTATATACTCTTTCCAAGGCAGCAGATGTTTTTGCATCTATATCATGTTATCGAAAGTTTACTTAATTGAATCAATAAAGGTCGAACTTTATTGATCGATTAAGTAAAACATCGAATAATGTAAAAAAAAAAAAAAAAAAAATTAAAACAAAAAAAACTAACTGGCATAGGCAGGGGGCAAGCCCCCCTACACCCCCCCCTACTTAAATATACCAACTCCGAGACCGCACTACATTGAGGTAAACGGAAATTTCCCCTTACGGAGATTTCCGTTTACTTGCACGATGTTCTTCACTTTCGATATTGTCGTGCCGACAATATCAGACTCTATATTGTCAGCTTACGACAAAATGAAGTAGACTGTGTGTTTTGCAGTGTCCTTGTGGTTTGTATGACTGGTTTCTGTTTGTCCTTTTTATTTTTCATTTCGGTGTCTGAAGACTTTACAGAAAGTGCCTGTTGAACAACGTCCTTATAACAGGATGCCATTTACAGCAATGTTTAGCCTACAGTAAGTATTTACAATAAAAGCTAACTAAGCCTGTTTCATTCTTGCGGGTGTCTGACATTTAACTGTTTACTTCAATTTTGCATTTCATGCTTGCTTAAGCACTTGTCTATTTTTAACTTCTGCTATTTAGCATTGTAGTTTCTGCTTTTTTTCTAAAGACACATTTATTTCAAAACCTCATATTTATAAGAATATACTTCCATAATTGCTTTGGGGAAAAATATTTAATGTTATGTAATATCTATCAATTCCCCCTTATCTTAATTAAGCCAAGAAAAAAAAATGCAGTTTACAGAAAAATACGATCCTCTGTACTTTGAACCCTTTGGTCCACTGCACTTAATACCATTTCCTCATTGCTGGAGACAGTTACTTGATTAATAGGTTCTATTAAGACAAATTTTAACACACACACACATTGTCGTAGATAAAAAGATGATGAAGGCAATCAGTGCTATGATTATAGTACCCCACCAACTTGAAAACAGTCCGCTTAACCAATTGGACCATTCTGTACTTTTAAGGAAACCTCGGCAATTCTGTTTAAATGTTGATGTATGGATTGTGATTTATTGGGAATGTAGATACAGCATTCCATTTTGGTTAAAGCACATGCCCCCTCATTTGGCTAGCAAGCAAGTAGTCCAAGGCCATTCTGTTTTGGAGGACTATTGTCCTCGTTGCTACCATCTATTCTGTTGTTTGAGATAGCTCTTAAGTTGCATTTGCTGAAACTTCCATCAGCTTTGCAATTTTCTGTAATTCCCATATTGCCTTTGTGGCACTATACCAGGGAAAGATCCCAGCTCCTGAAATAACCCACTTGGGATTAACTACAATACACATTTTCCACTTCATCCACTGATGCTGACTATCGTAACTAAATAAAACTCCAGGAAGCAAGAACCTGACACCCTACAGCTTTTCTGTTGTAATAGGTGAATTGCAACTTAGTTTTTTTAGGTTTTAAGGCTTAAAAGGTGTATGCACAACATCAGTGAAGGGTTCCAGCCAATTGACACTAGATTGGACCAATTCCTTGAATCAGCCTTACATACACCCAAGCCTTTACTGTTTACATTAGTAAATTTTGCTTTTACTTTCAGCGTAGTCTCTAGACTAATCACAACTCTCTCTAATTTGCACTGCAGGCACATAAACAGGGCTGTTTGGCAGTTTTAAAGTATTCCAGAGCTGCTTCAATTAAGATTTTGTTGGATACTGATATTTTAAGATCAGTACTCACCTTTAAACTGATAAATGTTAAGTTGTCAATCTCGCCTTCATTCCTGCTGGATGGGTTCGGAGCCGATCCTCTGCTCTGACTCAGCCTATACTAAAGCTCGAGAGCTATTTATACTGGCTCGAGGCTACCCTATGTCCCACAATGCTAGGCGCTATCTACCCAGATCTCGTTTGCCGCTTACAGCTGCGAGGTGTGTTTATTACTGGCTCTACAGGTTAGATATAATTCTTACATTTCTATCTTTTAGTCAGATTTTCAGTTAGTTTTTAGTTAGCGACCATCCCATTAGCTTCCCTTCATAGCTAATTCCCCTTCCGGTCCCTTTTAATCCTTATTCTAACCCCCTTTTGGTTATAAGGTTAGGCCTTTGGGCCTATTCTTCTTTCTTTAACCGGTCAGTTTAATTTTGTGTGACTGACTCAGCTTGTGTTAAAGGGTGTGTGTGTGTGTGTGTGTGTGTGTGTGTGTGTGTGTATTTTGTACTTTTTAGGATGTCTAAAGACACCAGGGTCTCAGGCTTCAAGAAGTGTGACTCGTGCCATCAGAAAATGTCGCTGACAGACTGTCACACTTCTTGTGTTTATTGCCTGGGCCCTCTGCACCTGCAGGACTCTTGTTCGGTCTGTCATGCGTTCAGTCCAAGAGTCCTGCAGGAACGCAGAAATAAGTTAATTTTGAGGGGCTTGTTAAAGAATAATGACAAAAAGCAGGATCCAACACGTTTATTGGATAGTCTCTCTAGCGCCTCTGCTTTCGCCTTCAAGGAGAATGCTATCTGATTCATTCAAACACATATTTATACCATTCAATTAAACAATTTATCAATCAATTATAAAAAAAACTTTCCAGTTGCATTCTAAATTAATACCTCTAGGTGTCATAGTATCAAATTTGAGTATAAAAACTGTTTCTTTATACAACAATTTCCTTTTGACTATTTCATCTTTTTTATTCATAACTATATGTTCCAAAATAGTAGCAGATATACCCTTTGGATTACTGTTGTGGTTGTTAAAGCCTGAAGGTTCCCCGAGCAAGTCATCGTCGCGGAAGCCTTCGAAGCCATTTAAGCCGTCTGCTTAGTGTTCAGAGCCTTCGACTGGTGGTGCTCTGACTGCTGTTACATCGGCTCCGGCTGGAGCCGATGTTTCCAAGACACAGTCTTCCTCATCGGCTCTGGCTGGAGTCAACGTTCCTCAAATTCAGGCTTCTACATCGGCTCGACCAGGAGCCGATGATCCTAGGACTCAGTCGGCGCCGACAGTGGTGTCGGCGCCATCTGCGAGCCGTAAACGGTCCAGGTCTCCGTCCTTGGAATCTGTTCACTCGGCTCAGAGGTCTCCCTTATTCTCGGAGCGGAGCCATCGAACCCATTCCTCCAGGTCTTCCAGGCTCTCGGACCATGACCTAGAGAGGGTGGTTAGTAGACGTCTTAAGTCTCTGGCACTAGCCCAAATGCTCCATAGCCCTTCTCAACAGACAGTGGCTATTCCCACCCCATCTTCGATTCCTCCTCCGACTCTTCCTCTGAGTTCGGAGCCAGAGCTTGTGGGAGCCGTGGCCGTCAACACGTCGGAGCTGATACCTCACCTTTCGGCTCCGTCGTCGGCTCCGGTCTCTTCCATGGTCCCATCCTTGGAGGGATCCGGGCGCATGGACTTCCTCGTCGTCTCTGAGGGGGCGAGTGGCATTGGACCCTTGTCCGACCCAGTTCTCCCTCTCGGAGCTTCGGCGCTGGTAAGTTCGGCCCCGACATCGGCTTCGGAGCCATCCCTCTTGGTGCCAGGAGGGGTCCTTATCTCTTCGGAGCGGGGACCTTCTACCCTGCCTGATAGGGCCACCTTCGGAGTCATGGAGTGTGCTGGCCCCTGTGCCTGCTTCACGGTCGGCTCCCTCAGCTCCTCCCTCTGTATTGCCTGCTGCGGTCTCTACCCACCCTCTCATTCCTGACTGTAGAGATCCAACGTCTCAGGTTTCCCCATTAGGAATATCCTCTTCCGAGGTTTCCCCTGATCAGTCAGGGGAACCCCCTCGGAAGAGGAAATGTAAGAGGAAGCATGTGGACTCCCCTGAGTCCATTACATCAGATACAGACTTTGATGAGTCGGAAGGGTCCCCACGGTCTCCCTCTGAGGATATCTCCTTTTCAGACATCCTTGAGATCCTGAAGCAGAGGGGGAACTGGTCTACCCTTAATCCTTCCGAGGACGAGTCGGTTTACCTAGAGGCATTTGGCTCTCGCCCTTCCACCTCCTGGGTGTCTCCACCCTTTGACCCCCTCATGGAAGTGGTGGCGCGGAAGGCGTGGATGGCCCCTGATACGATGGAACCTACCCCACGGAGGCCTTCCAAATTTATAACAGCCCCTTCGGACAAACAGTTTTTAGCCAAGGGTGTCCCGGTTGACGCCATGGTGGTGGCTGCAGCCACTAAGAAGGAACTGGCTGATCCTTCAGTACCTGTCCATCCTCCTAACAAGAAGTCTAGGACTATGGATAGGTACGGCAAGCGGATGTTTTCTTCAGCGACCTTTGTCAATGGTCGCTGAATTATCTGTGCCACTTCACCTGCCTTCAAAGAGACATGCTCAAAGAAGTGGGTGAGGTCTTACAGGGTCAAACAGCTGCGGGGTCTCAGGACAAAATAAACTTCCAGCTGGCAAACCTGAATTCCATTGTCAACTCCTCCATGCGGCTTATTTCCTATGCGGCCGATGGGGCGAGTAGGGCTGCAGGCACAGGCGTGGCCTTGCGGCGTCATGCCTGGATGCGGCTTTGTAACTTTGCAGACCCCTCTAAGCCGTCCTTCACTAATTCCCCCTTTGACGGTTCAGCTTTGTTTGGACCTCAGGTGAAGGATACTTTGACCCAATGCGAGCAAGAAGGCAAGACTCTCTCTGCCGTGGGAGTCAGTTTTTCCATCCCATCTAGACCATACCCTAAGGGTCAGAAGGGTGGGAAGATGTGGTTCCGTAAACCACAAGAGGTCGCGCCTGACGCAAGAGGTCAGTTCCCCTCTAGAGGCAGGGGGGAACAATAACAGATGCTGCCCTAGGGGCAGAGGAGGTCCGCAAAATCAGGGTAGCAGAGAGTCTCTTTCTGGCAAACCCTTCCAGCATTCCTGAGAAGCTGCCCGACTGTCTGCCTTCGGAGGCAGTCGGGAGAAGGTTATCACTGTACCCAGAAGCCTGGCTTTCACTCACCGAAGACAAATGGGTACAGTCGATCATATCCGAGGGTTACAAAATTCCCTTTATCCACACCCCAGCTCAGCCAAAAGGACCCCTTCCAGACGTTCCACCCAGTCTAAGGGAACAAGCAGTACTAGAAATATCAAAACTGCTAACAAAAAGAGCCATCCAGCCAGTCCCAGCAGACCAACAAGGATCCGGAATCTACTCCAAGTTCTTTTTGGTACCCAAAAAAGATGGGACTGGAGACCAATATTGGATCTCAGCAGACTAAACAAGTCTGTAAGAAGAACAAAGTTCCGGATGGTCACGCTACAGTCCATTCTACCCTTTCTGGGTCAGGACGATTGGATGTGCTCAGTAGACCTTCAGGATGCGTACTACCACATCAAGATGCACAGGCGCTCCAGGAGGTTTCTCCGCTTCCGGCTGGGAGCCAGTCATCTTCAGTTCAGAGCCCTGCCCTTTGGTCTCACTACAGCCCCCCCCGAGTGTTCACCAAATGCATGGCAGCAGTTACGGCTCATCTGAGGCGTCAAGGATTCCAGGTGTTTCCATACCTAGACGACTGGCTCCTCACTGCCACCACCAGGCGTCAACTTCTCTCCAGAGATTACACCATTCATACTTGCAAAGGGCTAGGTATCTCCATAAATTTCGAAAAGTCTGCCTTGTCAGTCTATTACCTTCATAGGCGCCACCTTGGACACAGTCCGGCTCTCCGCAAAACTAACCGAGCAAAGAGTTCTAGATATTCGCAGGCATGTTCACATCCTTCTTCAGAATAACAAAATCCAAGCCCGGTTTGTCCTGAGGGTATTTGGTCTCATGGCGGCAGCCATTACTCTACTTCCCCTAGCTCGCTTTCATATGCGGATCCTTCAATGGATGCTTTTTTCCCAGTGGCCCTTTCAACAACTTCCAATGTCACACAACATTTTAATAACCCTGTCTTGCAAGAAACACCTTCCTTGGTGGATGGTCTCCCCTCAAGTCCTTCAGGGCAGACCATTTGTTCCTTCTCCCCCTGTCGCCACGGTGACAACGGATGCTTCCCTGATCGGGTGGGGGGGGGCATTTTCAGGGCAGGACAGTCCAGGGCACATAGCAACCTTTCGAATGCCACCTGCACATAAATGTCTTGGAGATGAGAGCAGTACTTTTAGTGTTGCAAGCCCTTCAGGACTCTCTTCCTATCGGGACTATTGCAGTTCAGATGAACGATATGTCCGTAGTGTGGTACATCAACAAGCAGGGCGGAACCAAGTCCTATCCCTTATGTCGAGAGGCTCTGACTTTGGCAGTGGGCGATCTCCTCTCAGCGGTTTCTGATAGCAACGCACATCCCCGGGAAGTCCAACGTCATAGCGGACAGGTTGAGCAGAGCCTTTCTCATGCCACACGAGTGGTCTCTCAAACAAGCAGTAGTGGAAAAAATTTTTCAGAGATGGGGTTGACCTTGCTGCGACCTTCTTGCAACACCTCAAAACAGCAAGTGCCACGACTTCTTCACTCTCTTCCCGGCCACCCCCCCAGAGACGCTCTAGTCCACGATTGGCCCCGGGGACTTCTGTATGCCTTTCCCCCCTTTCCATTAATCACTCAATTGATTCAGAAAGCTACCGCCGTGAGAGCCACCATGATCCTCATTGCTCCTTACTGGCCTCGTCAGATATGGTTTCCGTTCCTGCATCGTTACCTCTTGGGGCAGCCCTGGCATCTGGACCCAGTGCCAGATCTCTTGACCCATCAGTCGGGAGCCCTGGCATCTGGACCCAGTGCCAGATCTCTTGACCCATCAGTCGGGACAGCTGCACCACTCCCTCCAATCTCTCAACCTCAAAGCTTGGTTGCTGCAATTCTAACCCTAGCCAGGCTTCCCCTTGTTTCCCATTCTGTGCGTGACATACTTATAGCTTCCCTAAAGTCATCTACCAGGAGGATTTATGTCAGCAAGTGGAAGCATTTTTCCTTCTGGGCAGGAGCTAGAAATATAGATCCTTTTACTGCCCCTATCCAATCAGTCCTAGACTTCCTAACCGAATTGTTTCACTCGGGGTCTTCTTCCTCCACTATCAGAGTACAGTTAGCGGCTATTTCGAACTTTCATGCAGGCTTTTCGGACTCAAGTATCATGTCCCATAAGCTTTGTAAAACCTTTCTTAAAGGTATATCTTTGCTTAAGCCCCCAATCAGGGACCCCCCACCACAGTGGGACTTAAATTTGGTTCTAACTTCCTTGATTCTTCCCCCCCCTTTGAACCTGTGGCTTCCTGCTCCTTGAAATTGCTATCTTGGAAAACTCTTTTTCTAGTCGCCATAACATCTGCGAGAAGAGTATCAGAAATTCAGGCCCTTTGCATTCGTCCACCATATCAAGTTTTCCATAAAGACAGTGTCCCTCATGACTAATCTGTCCTTTTTACCCAAGATTTCTTCTCTGGCAAATCTAAACCAGACTATCGATCTTCCAGTTTTCTTACCCAACAGAGTGGAACAAAAGCTGCATTTTCTGGACATTCATAGTCAACTCAGTTACTATCTGGATAGAACCAAGCAAGCTAGGAAATCTGAGCAGCTCTTCCTATCTTATGCGGCAGGGAAGAAAGGCCTTCCAGTTTCCAAAGTAACCCTTTCTAGATGGCTGGCCTCTGTGATTACTTTCATCTATCAGCACAGACGCCAAAAGCTACCGTCAAGGCCCAGGGCTCACTCAACTAGAGCATTAGTCACGTCAATAGCTTTTCAGGTTAGATTACCAATTGATTCCATTTGTGCAGCAGCCACTTGGGCCTCCCCTCATACCTTTATCTCTCATTACAAATTAGACATGGCCTCCCGAAGCCGGGCTAATTTTGGTTCCACCGTTCTCAAGAGTCTGTTCCGATGAGCCACCCAGGGTGAAGGTGCTAGGGACCTGGTTTCATCCAGCAAGAATGAAGGCGAGATTGACAACTTAACATTGAGAAGTTATGTACCTACCATAACGTTCCATGTTAGTTGTCTTCTTCTCGCCTTCTTTCTTGCGTCCCACCCCCCATCCCCCTAGCCTGGACAGACCTAAGGATCCTTGGGGATCTTCTCCTTGCCTCAGTTTTGCCCCTTGGCTATCCCTACTGGTAGCTATAGGTCTAGGTGACTTTCGAGTGAGGTTTCCTCTCCTCCTTTTGTTGGAGTGCAGAACTGCTATGGTTTCAGCTATTAAACGAGATCTGGGTAGTTGGCGCCTAGCATTGTGGGACATAAGGTAGCCTCGAGCCGGTATAAATAGCTCTCGAGCTTTAGTATAGGCCGAGTCGGAGCCGAGGATCGGCTCCGAACCCATCCAGCAAGAAAGAAAGCGAGAAGACCACTAACATGGAACGTTATGGTAGGTACATAACTTCTCATTTTTTCAGGTCTTCTCCCTGTGGGGCTGAACCCGCTCCATTTGCTATGCTCACTCCGCTCCTCTCCCTGCCCCCATCCCCACCCTCCCCATAACATCAACATTATACCTAGCCTGACCCCTCCCATAGTTGTCTTCCACCTATCCCATAACCCCCCTAATTATTCCCCTATCATACCTCCTCATTATTGTACTCTACCTCCCCACCCATTTCTAATTAAGCCCATATAGTACTCCATCCTCTAAACTACTTCTATCCTGTTCATATTCTTTGTCACACTGCACTCAACCACCATTATGTCCATCGCAGCTATTGCTTTGATCTTGCTTCTCTCACTTACACTCTCTCTCTCCTAACAATAATCACAACTTTCCAGGCACCCAACATACCTCTGGCACATACCTGTACAACCAGCACCCATAATCCACAATTATCAAGTTACTCAGACATCCACCCTAGCTTATTCACAGCTAATACCTCTGTACTATGCAAGGTGAAAATTCTACCTCTCCAAAGACACTCCCTTTATCATACCACCAGCAGCAACTACACCATTTTTAGGAAAAAACTGAAGTATAACCTATACTATTTCCCAGTGTGGTGATGTACAAACCTGACCCAGGCCCAGCCCCCCTCAGCTCCAGCAAACCTAGTAAATCTCTTATTCTATCAACCATAAATCTCCAAAGCCTTAGGAACAAGACACCTGAACTCCATGCCTGGATTTCTAAGCACAACCCAGATGTTATAGCAGCTACTGAAACCTGGTTGAAATCATAAGAGACACTGAATTTCTTCCCCCAAGCTACTCATGCCTGAGAGTTGATCGACCCAACAAGAGAGGAGGAGTAGTAGCAATACTTTCCCCTAGCAATTGCACATTAATCCCCTACTCAAAACCAGCACCCAACTTCTCCCCAGCCGAAATACTAATCTCTATATTAAAACTTAACATAAAAACATTTGCATAATTGCTCTTTATAGTCCCCCAAGAAACAACATGCCAGTATTAGAAAACATACTTGCCTGGACTTCCCAAAATATAGATAATGAAACCATCATTCTAGGTGATGTAAATATCGATTGGCTAGATATAGGCCACAACAACCCCTCAAAAACATAAATCTTTACAACTTCTCCCAACTAATTGAAGACATCACTAGACCTCACAAAAATTACAACTGGGGCTCCACAATAGACTGGATATTAGTGTCCCACCCTTTCAATGTCATCAGTGCAGGCATACTACCTAATACCATTAGTGACCACCACCCAGCATATATCGTACGCAAAACTACTCCAGCCACAGGCCAACACCAATACAAATGTACCAGAAATTTTACTAAGTTCCAATCATCCATATTTAATGAAACCTTAGCTAAAGTAAACTGGAAACCCCTCAAATCTCTACCATTTAATGAGGCTGTTGAATTCTTTAACTCAACATTTCTAGACATCCTAAATAGGCAAGCACCCACCCGCCAAAAATGAATAAAACATAACCATGCATGCTGGCTCTCAAAATCCACCAAAGAAGTAATGTCCACAAGGGATAAAAATCTGGAAATCATGGCAGAAAAACAAAGACCCTTCAACTCTACTAAATTACAATCAACTCCGTAACCAGTCAAAACGTCTAATAACCACTGATAAAAAAGACCACTACTTCCACCTACAAAGCCAACATTAAAATAATCCCCAAAAATTCTGGTCTTCCATCAGCCAACTATTACACCCAGGCTCTCAAAGCAATCCATCCCCTGACCCCCAAAAAACTCCCACTGAACTTGCTACCCTCTTCAATTCCTACTTCACTGACACCATAGCTAACCTAACCGCCACCTTTCCTACAATTAACAGCACCACCGCCAAGACAGCTGATGACCAAATCATCCCAGAAAACAAGTCTACCCTTAACCCTAACCCCCATACCCAACAGCACAATAAAAAAAACTTTTACTTAAGCTAAAACCCAGTACTCTGGCCCCTGACAATCTACCCCCACACTTCCTGCAGCTAGCAGCAAACTCTATAGCTTATCCCATCAGCATACTCATTAACAGATCATTTAAAGAATCCCTTGTCCCAGACATCTGGAAAAAAGCATTCATTCTTCCCTTACACAAAGGTGGCACTAACACAGACACCACAAACATTCGAGCCATAGCAATTCTCTCACCCCTCTCTAAAATACTGGAAAAATGCATCCATGCTCAACTTCTCGACCACCTGCATGAAAATCAAATTTTATCACCCACTCCGCATGATTTCAGACCAGGACACAGCACCACTACCGCCCTCCTATCCTTCCTTGATGCACTTAACCGGGCACGGGATTCTGGTAAAATAATTGCTTCACTTTTCCTTGACCTCTCTAAAGCTTTTGATACCATTTCCCACACTGTCCTACTCTCTAAACTATCCACCCTCCACATTTCTCCCCTTACCCTACAATGGTTCAACAGCTATCTCTCCAATAGGCAGCAATCCACCAAATGGCAACAGTCTTACTCTCCCTTCCACAATACTTCCACAGGGGTACCCCAAGGCTCCATACTTGGTCCTCTCTTATTTAGCATCTGTATTAACCACTTTCACACCACTCTCCCACAATGCTCAGTAATTCAGTATGCTGATGACTCTACAATAATATGCACTGCAAATTCCAGCTCTGAAATCCAGCAAATTACCCAGAATGCCTTCACATCTACTGAATCTTGGATGCTTAACAATCATCTTGCCCTAAATCCAAAAAAAACTAAACTAGTAATTTTTACTCCTAGGAAAACCACTCCATTTGATAAAAAAACTCTTCACTATACAAGCCCAAGACAATACCACTTTCACTTTAGAAGTTGCCCCACACACTAAATTACTAGGCATTATTATATATGAAAACCTTAACTTTGACCTACACAAACCATTTGTTTGAAGTTTGGTTGCCAGGATGGTCCATTGGGCCGAATGAGCCCGTTTTCAATGGAGTCCTGGGGAGAAAAGCTCCAAGGATACAATAAAAACATAGTGAAATACAATATATAAAAACATAGTAAAATGCAAGGAGAGTACATTTAAGCCAAAGTAAATCAAAGCAGAAATAGAAGGTAAAGCATAACAATATGTAACCATTCACATCAGTTTACAAAACAAAATTTTTTTTTAAGTCACTATAATCACTAAGATATTTAGATTAAGACAATAGTGTGAAGGTGTGTACACAGAATTAAATGTAAGTGTTTATTTACTGTATGCAAGTTCCTGTAGAGGTGATCTGGTTATTGGCTAAGGGATAAGATAGTGGCTGTGAAAGTTAAGCAGGATGGGAACATGAGCATTCCCACAGTGTTTGTAAGTGTGAGTGAAGGAGAGTTTTAAAGGAGGGGAGACTGCAGGTGCTACGAATATGAGGTGGGAGGGAGTTCCAGAGACGGGCTAGGGAAAAAAGAGAGGTAGGAGTTTGCCTGCTGGACGGGTTGGTTTGTGGAGTTTGATTAAGTTCTGAGTGTTGGTTCTTGGGGATCGGCTGGGTATGTGAATAGTGAAGATTGAGGCAAGAGAAGGGCAGAGGGAGGGCTTGAATATGAGCTTGTGGGCATGAGTTAGTTGAGTGTAGATGAGGTAATTGGGAAGATCTAGCCAATTTAGCTTGTGAAGAGCAATGCAATGATGAGAGGAGGATCTGTGGCCAGTGATGAATTTGGCGATTTTATTATAGCAGGAGGAGAGTTTTGTTTTGGTAGAGGATTGTAGATTGGTAAAGAGTGGGGCACCGTAAAGGAGGGAAGGGATGAGATATGTGGAAACAAGGAGGAATCTAGTGGATGGGGTGAGGACGCGAATATGGCGATAGAACATACCAAGTTTCTGGTGAGTTTTTTTGTTACTTTGTATATGGGTGTCAAATTTAAGCTGATTATCAATAAGAACGCCTAATAGTTTAGCACTGGGAACAATTTCAAGGGTAGTATTGTTGTGACTGGTTATGGAGAATGAATTTATGTTGATAGTTAAGGTTTTGGATGGGGTAAATATCATGAGTTTAGTTTTTGGTGGATTAAGAGCTAGATGATTATCTAGCATCCATTGTTCGGTGGTAAGAAGGCATCTTGTGTTAGCTGTATCAGGGTGGGAATGGAGTTAGCAGCACAGATAACTGTTGAATCGTCTGCGTACAATAATATAAAAAAAAAACACACCAAAAGCTTGGTATGCTCTACAGGCACCAGCACTTTCTTAGCCTCTCTGCTAGACAAACCCTTGCAACTACTTTTTTATTACCCTCTCTCCTTTATGGTGCCCCTCTCCTCACTAATATCCGAAATTCTACAAAATCCAAACTTGCTATGTGTTACAACAGAATAGCAAAATTTGCCACCAAGGCCACATTCTCATCCCACCATTGTAAGTCACTGAAACAATTAGGGTGGCTGGAACTCCCCCACCATCTCTCATTCACCCAACTAACTACTGTGTACAAAATAATCTACAGACCCACAGACTGTCCTGCTCTCTCAACTCTACTTGCCAAATACCATTCCAGCAGGCATCTAAGATCTGAAAATCATCTACTTCTAAAAGTAGATAAGCCCACCTTACCTGCTGGTCAACTTCTCTATGCCTTCACGGTCGCCAAACTATGAAACTCACTTCCGCCTTCTATAAGAAACACAGGCAGCACCACCACCTTCAAACAAATGCTGAAAAATCATTTCAACTCTTCCTGGCTATGTTCCTGCTCTATAACCTAACATCTTCACTCTCCTTATATGATTACTAAACTCCTACGTCTTTTGCTACTAGTGATTGATATTTTCTCCATATTTATTTTTATCTTCACTTGTTGATACTGGTACAATAATACTGATCTCTGTTTATACCACTCTGAATTCTGCTTTAATATATATTTTCTGTATATATTGCTGTAATCAAACTAGATTCCTGCTTTTATGTATATATTCTGTATATGTTACTATATTTAGTATCTGTAACACTGTTTCTGCTTCTGTACTAATTTAATGTTTATATTTTTTCTTTATCTCGTTGGAGCTTTTCTCCCTGGGCCTCCACTGAAAACGGGTTCTTTTAGGCCCAGTGGACTTATCCTGGTAAACAAATGCAATAAATAAAATAGCACCATCTCCTATGTCCAGCTGTTTTAAATCATCCCCTATTTTGGAAAAGCTATCAGGGACTTCCCTTTTTTTTCCCGGTGATTTCTAACCATGTCTTCTGGTGATGTGTGAGTAATTCTCATCATCGGGACTGCATTAAACAGGATCCTTGCCATCCTATCCGTAGCCATTCGTAAGCATTCTTCCCACGTATGAAAAAGAACCCTTCCGCCAGAATTGTAATATTCTCTTGGTCCATTAAATTAGTTGTGGCCTCACTCTTAGTGTTTCATCCTTTCCTTAAAAGAAATGTTAACTCCCATACTGTTTTTATTTATTTTATCAACTCCTCCATGATGCTCAAGCTTGTCACGTGACCAAAGTTGGTGTAAAATAATGGAATAGTTGCGATTACTAATACCAATCCTGACTGTCCCTTTCTTTTGAAAACAGAGTATCCCTTTTTCTGCTTCCATCAACTGTAAATGTTACTTTATGCCTGATTGTTTTACAGATCCTTTAAACATAAAACCTGTGTCTGTAACATTTACGGGGACTGCATGTAATGGTATTTTCCCTCTAAGGAATGTGGCTACAAACCCAACAATTTAATATGTACCTTTGCAAACAGTTTTTGCATTGCCAGAAATGTATTGAAATCAGGTACCCAGTCATGAATTCCTTGTTCACGTGATCTGTTATATTGGAGTATCTCTCCCCATTTTTTCTTTACAACCTTTTTATTTACGTTTTATTTTGTATAGACATTTTTTTTAATTACTTTTACCTGGTTTGCAACTTTATTTTCATTTACTATTTTTTTTTACCTCGGATGTAGAATTTTACTTGGCCTCAACTATGAACCATCTGTATATAAATATAATTTTTATCATTTGAAAATTTTTCTTAACCTTTTTATTTACATTTTTCTTTGTATGCACATTTCTCTTTTGAATTACCTTCACCTGGTTTACAACTTTTTCGTATTCATTTACTATTTTACTTGGCCTCAGCCATGAACCATCTGTATATACATTTTTACGATCTTTCGTTTGAATTGCCTTGAAGTCTTTATATATATATATATATATATATATATATATATATATATATATATATATATATATATATATATATATATATATATATATATATATATATATACTTGCCAAATATAGACCATTAATACCATGAGTTGGTAGTGTAATGCACACCCAGAGCTTGCATTTCCGTATGCAAGATCTAGTTTCCTCCATCTCCTCTGGCTGCCTTCCATCTGGATTTGTTGGCATCTAGAAACAAATTTAAATAGACTTATTTTCCTAACACTGTTAACAGTATTACTTTTCTGACAATGTTTTTGCTTTTATTAGCTTGCACTGATCTCTATGAACCAACATGGTGTGCGTCTTTTCTTTGAATGTCCCCTTTTTCCTAGAGTTAATCTTTTCCTTGTTTTTTCTTTGTACCCTGTATACCAACAGTTCTGTTTTTTCCATCACCTCATAGGGACCCTGCCAATTATTGTCCCACGGTCCTTCTTTCAGGAGATTGAGTACCTCATCTCCGCACTGTAATTTCATTTCTGTGGGAAGCGCTGGGCATGCCCTTCCACAGACGGTAAGCCTGTTCTCTGGCTATAGTGTCACATACCCCCCACTGTATGTCTTTAAGCCATTTCTGGTGTTCTACTGCTGTCGGTAATGGTCAGTTATCCACCGTTTCTGGGTCACAAGGAAGTGTGAGGGGCATTTTTCTCCCCGTCATCACCTCAAAAGGTGAAATTCCTGTTTTGCTGTTAGGTGTAGCCCTAATGCCTAAAGGATTACCTGGCAGATATAGGTTCATAGGTTCATAGGTTCATACTAGGCTATCTGCCCGAGGGCATTTACAAGCCTAGCCCATCGTTTTGTGGCTTAGGCCACCCCTTTAGTATGGGGAACTATACCCATTATTTTTCTGTGCCTCTGTCGAGCAGTGACACTGAGGTAATCCCTGGGGTATATCTGCGATCTCCCATCCATTGGTCAAGATTTCTCTTGAACAAGGCCAGCGAGGTGCTCTGCCTCACATGTACCGGGATTTTGTTCCACAGCATAGGGAGTCTTTGGGTGATGAATCTATCCCTCCAGCACGTCCTATTAATAGCCGTGTCAAGGTTTAAGTCTCCGCCCTTGTGGCTCTGATGGATCTAGATTTTTGAGGTGAAGCATATTCATCAAATCTGGGTTTGACATGGCCTTGTATGTTAGGCAAAGGTCACCTCTGAGCAAGCGGTAAGCGACTGAATAGAGCTGGAGTTCTTTCAGTCGGGCAGCATAGGACAGATTTTGAGACCCTTTATCCTTTTGGTGAGGAACTTTTGTGGCCTCTCCAGCTGCTGCAAGTGTCGGGTCAGATACATTCCGAATGGGGCATTGTACTCAATCATTGGTCTGATGAGTGATGAGTAAAGGGAGACTATGACCTCCCTTGATCTAGATGAGAATCCCTTCATGATAAGGTGGGCAATGTAGAAGGTCTTCCTAACTACTTTAGCTACATGGGTGTCGAATGACAGACTACTATCAACCTGGGTCCCCAGGTCCCTGATAACTTCTTCTGTGCTCAGTGGATTGCCACCTATTTGGTAGCTAGGGGTAACCTTGTTTTTCCCGAAGGGTATGACTATGCATTTTTGGCATTTAACTTTAGGCCGTGGCTCTGGCACCAGTTATCCGCTTCTGTGAGACCCTTCTGAAGGATATCTGTGTCAGATGTGTTTTCTACTATGGCGCCCAGTTTGCAGTCATCTGCAAACTTTGTCAGCCATAACCCTCCTGTGTTTGCTTGTACTTGGAAAAGTAGATGCCAAACAAGAGTGGGCCCAGGACTGAGCCCTGTGGGACACCACTTGTGACAGGCTTTGAGTCTGACATGGCGCCAGCAGCTCTGACCCTGTGGGTTCTGTCACTCAGCCAGTTTGCAACCCATCTTGTGATGTATGGGTTGACATTTAAGCTGATGAGTTTTTCAATGATACCCGAATGGGGTATTGTATCGAAGGCCTTGGCCAGATCGAGGTAGGCTGTATGGACTGCCTTTCCCTCATCAATGGCTTTGGTGACTGTTTCAAAAGTCAACCAAGTTTAAAAGGCATGATCTGCCTTTGACAAAGCCAAACTGGGTTGGATCCAAAGTCTGCAAATTCCCTATGTCTTTATTTATGAGGTCCATTATGATCCTCTCCATGGCTTTGCAGATAAGGCTTGTCAAGCTAATGGGCCGGTAATTTCCAGGGTCGGTGGAGGCACCGCCTTTGTGAAGTGGTACCACAGTTGCAGTGCGCCACTCCTGGATGTATCCAGAGGTAAGACTTTGATTAAACAGCTGTCCTAGCTGTGGGTTTAATTCCTCATTGAGTTCATGGAGCACACAGCCGGGGACACCATCAGGTCCCATGGATGCTGTGTTTTTTGCTTTGGAGAGAGCAGTTCTCACACAGTCCTTGTCTTTTTCCAAACACTCCTTTTTTTAATCTTTCTTTAATTGTCCGGTTAATCCTTTCAGCAATTCTGTTGGATTGCAGATGATATGGAACATGAAACCTGTGCTGAATCCTCAACAGTTTGCGCAAATGCCACATTGTTTGACTTAGAATCAGATAATGGACCCCAGTTTACATGACCCGAGGCCATCCCCCGTGAACAAAAATGTTTTTCCATAGTGCCTCTGCAGTGATTTTTTACTGTCATACTCTTGGTGGGAATAACTTCTACCCAGTTTAAAAACACATAGGCCAACACTAATACGCATCTGTATCCTCCTTTTGCAGCTGGGAGGGGCCCTGCATAATCTACCTGGATAGCGTACGATGGCCCATCTACCACTGGCACTCTATGCAATTGAGGATGTTAAGTTGTCAATCTCGCCTTCATTCTTGCTTGATGGGTTCGGAGCCGATCCCTCGGCTCTGACTCGGCACTTGCTAAGCTCGAGAGTCACTTTTACCAGCTCGAGGCAGCCCCATATCCCATGATGCAAGGCGGTAAGTACCCAGATCTCGTTTGCCGCTTATGAGGTCCTCCTTTTACCAGCTCCTGGTAAGTGATTCACTTTTTGGATATTTAAGCCCCTTTTTCTTAAAAAACCCTTAATTATTAGTTATTAGTTAATTATTTACATTTTGTGACAGAAAATCCCTGTCTTTTCTAATTTATTTTAGTCAAACTTTACCCATCCCATCCCTCCCTGTTAGGGTGTGTGTGTTTGTTTATAGAAATACCTTTTGGTATTTTATTTAAGTTAATTTTTGACTGGTGTGTGTGTGTGTTTGTGTAAAGCACCATGTCAAAGGAGAGGGTCTCAGGTTTTAAGAAGTGTGACTCGTGCTGTCAGAAGATGTCTCTGACAGACGGTCACACTTCTTGCCTGTATTGCCTGGGGCCTCTTCACCTGCAGGACTCCTGTGCTATTTGTCATTCCTTCAGCCAGAGAGTCCTGCAGGAAAGACGCAACAAACTGATCCTTAGGGGCCTTCTTAAGCCGGAGGGCTCTCCGGCTAAGTCGGCTCCATCTAAATCAGTTAAATCTTCCAAGGCCCAGGCTTCTGTGTCTAAGCCTGCGGCCTCGGCTCCGACTCGTTCGAGTCGAGATCGCTCGGCTGGAGCCGATTCTGGCTTAACAAAGCCTTCGGCACCGATGGCTATCGGTGCCGAATCTGTATCGACCACTTCGGTGTCAGCTCCGATCAGTTCCGACACCCATGTGGCACAGGCATCGGTGTCGGCTCCGATCGGCTCCGACACCGTTACTTTGGTGGCTGTATCGGCTCCGGCTGGAGCAGATACATCGAGGCTTCCTGTCGGTTCTGAGAAGTCGGCTCCGACAGGATCTATAGTATCGGCTCCGATGGCTCATTCCAGGAAGAGGTCGAGGTCTCCTTCCTTGGAGCCGATACTTTCGGCTCCGGCTTCACCTCTTCTTTCGGAACGGAGCCATCGGAGCCGATCTTAAAGGTCATCCAGACTGTCAGATCACGACCTAGAGAGAGTGGTCAGTAGATTACTTAAGTCACAGGTACTGGCCCAAATGTTACATAGTCCGTCTCAACAGACGACTGTTGGTCCACACCCCATTACAGTTCCTCCTTCAACTCTACCCCAGAGCTTGGAGTTGGAGTCTTCGAATGGTTACTGCTACGGCTGGAGGACGGATACCCCCTTCTGTTCCTTCAGCCTCTACTCTTATCTCCTCTTCGAGACCTTCCTTAGAGGGATTCGGTGGTCGGGCTTCCATGGTCTCCTCTGAGGGGGTGAGTGGCATCGGACCCTTGTCCGAACCCGCTCTTCCCCTTGGAGCCTCGGCCTTGGTGAGCTCGGCTCCGACATCTGCCTCGGAGACTTCCCTTTCGGTGGTCCCTGGAGTTCCTAGCTCTTCAGAGCGGGTTCTCTCGGACCTGCCTGGGAGGGGAGCATTCGAGGTGATGAAGTGTGTACTGGCCACTGGTATCAGTCAGCAGTCTGTTCCCGTAGCTCCTCCCTCTATAGTACCTGTTGACATCTTTGCCACTTCTCTTGCTACAGGACCCAGAGATCCTCCGCCTCAGGTTTCCCCATTGGGAATTTCCCCCTCTTCCGAGGATTCTGCTGATGTTTCGGGAGATCCTCCTAGGAAGAGGACTTGTAAGAGGAAGCATGTAGACTCCCCTGAGTCTGTCACTTCGGATACTGACTTTGATGAGTCAGAGGGATCCCCTAGATCCCCCTCTGAGGATGTCTCCTTCTCAGACATCCTAGAACTCCTGAAACAGGGGAAACTGGCCCACCAACAATCCCACTGAGGATGAGTCAGTATACCTAGAGGCGTTTGGATCTCGGCCCTCCACCTCCTGGGTGTCTCCGCCTTTCGACCCCCTTATGCAGGTTATTGCACGAAAGGCGTGGGCAGCTCCTGACTCTGTAGAGCCAGTCCCTAGGAGGCCTTCAAAATTTATCACTGCCCCGTGTGACAAACAATTCCTCACTAAGGGTGTCCCCGCTGATGCCATGGTGGTGGCTGCGGCCACCAAAAAGGAACTTGCAGATCATTCCGTGCCCGTCCATCCTCCTAATAAGGACTCTAGGACCATGGATAGGCAGTAAGCGGATGTTTTCCTCAGCGACCTTTGCTATGCGTTCGCTGAATTACCTATATCACTTCACCAGACTCCAGAGGGATATCCTTAAGGAGCTGGGTGAAGTAGTTCAGGATCCTACAGCTGCAGGGGCTCAAGAAAAAATTGCTTCGCAGCTAGGAACCCTCAATTCCATTGCAAACTCCTCCATGCGGCTAATATCTTATGCTGCGGATGGAGCGAGTAGAGCCGCAGGTACAGGGGTGGCTCTTAGACGCCAAGCCTGGATGCGGCTATGTGATTTTGTGGATCCCTTTAAGGCGTCCTTCACAAATTCTCCCTTTGATGGGTCAGCTTTGTTTGGCCCTCAGGTGAAGGAAACCTTGACCAGGTGCGAACAGGACGGCAAGACTCTTTCTGCTGTTGGAGTCCGTTTTTCCACCCCTTCTAGACCTTATCCCAAAGGACAGAAGGGTGGGAAAATGTGGTTCCGTAAATCCCAAGGAGTCACACCGGATTCACGTGGTCAGTTTACCCCTAGAGGCAGAGGGGGTAACAACAACAGACGCTCTAGAGGCAGAGGGGTCCAAAACCAGGGAAACAGGGAGCCTCTCTCTGACAAGCCCTTTCAGCATCCCTGAGGTGTTGCCCGGCTGTCCCTCCTTGGAGGCAGTCGAGGGAAGATTATCACTGTACCCAGAAGCCTGGCATTCCCTCACTCAAGACAGATGGGTACAGTCGATCATATCCAAGGGTTACATAATTCCTTTCGAGGAAAGTCCCTTCCCCTCAAGTTCCCTTCCAGATGTACCACCCGGTCTAAGGGAGATTGCAGAGTCAGAAGTCTCAAAACTACTGCAAAAAAGAGCCATTCAGCCAGTTACAATAGACCATTCAGAGCCGGAATCTACTCAAGGTTCTTTTGGTCCCCAAAAGACGGGAGACTGGAGACCAATATTGGATCTCAGCAGACTCAACAAGTCTGTCAGGAAGACAAGATTCGAATGGTCACTCTTCAGTCAATTCTGCCCTTCTTACAGAAGGACAACTGGATGTGCTCAATAGATCTTCAGGATGCGTACTATCACATCAAAATTCACAGACGCTCCAGGAGATTTCTCCGCTGGCTGGGGTCCAGTCATTTCCAGTTCAGAGCCCTGCCCTTTGGTCTCACTACAGCCCCCAGAGTGTTCACCAAATGCATGGCAGTGGTCACGGCTCACCTGAGACGTCAAGGATTCCAGGTGTTTCCGTATCTCGACGACTGGCTCCTGTCAGCCACCACCAGGCATCAGCTTATACAAGCCAGGGATTACACAATAGACCTTTGTTCTCATTTGGGCATCTCAATCAACTTCGAAAAGTCATCCTTATCGCCCTGCCAGTCTATTACCTTCATAGGCGCAAACTTAAACACTGTTCGGATGTCAGCTACCCTTACAGATCAAAGAGTTTCAGACATTCAGAGTCATGTCAGGATCATTCTGGCCAGCAAGAAAGTACAGGCCAGAATGGTTCTAAAGGTATTAGGTCTCATGGCTGCGGCCATTACTCTTCTTCCTGGCTCGATTCTACATGCGCCTTCTTCAGTGGATGCTGTTCACACAATGGTCATACCAGCAACTTCCAATGCGTCACCAGATTCTGGTGACACAGACATGCAAAGAGCATCTTGCTTGGTGGATCACATAGTCTCAGGTTCACCAAGGCAGGTACTTTGTACCCCCATCCCCGATAGCCACTGTCACCACGGATGCCTCCCTGATCGGGTGGGGGGGTCATTATCAGGGCAGGATGGTTCATGGGACGTGGCAGCCGTTCGAGTACCATCTGCACATAAATGTCCTGGAGATGAGAGCAGTGCTTTTAACGTTGCAAGCCCTCAACGACTTTCTTCCCGTAGGGACAATTGCAGTCCACACAGCCAACATGTCTGTAGTTTGGTATATCAACCAACAGGGCGGAACCAAGTCCTACCCCTTGTGTCGAGAAGCGCTCAGACTATGGCAATGGGCGATCTCCTCTCATCGGTTTCTGGTAGCAACGCATATCCCTGGGAAAACCAACATTGTAGCGGACAGATTGAGCAGAGCTATTCTCATGCCTCACGAGTGGTCTCTCAAGCAATCTATAGCGGAAGAGATTTTTCTGGAATGGGGTCGTCCATGTTGCGATCTTTTTGCTACTCCCCAAAACAGCAAATGTCCAGACTTCTTCAGCCTCTTCCTCTATCAGGCCATCCCCAGAGACGCTCTGACCCACGATTGGCCCCAGGGACTTCTTTATGCCTTCCCTCCATTTCCTCTGATCCCTCAGGTGATCCAGAAAGCTACCGTTTTGAGAGCCAAATTGATTCTCATTGCCCCTTACTGGCCTCGACAAGTTTGGTTCCCGTTCCTCCATCATCACCTTTTGGTGCAGCCGTGGCATCTGGACCCAGTGCCAGATCTTCTGATTCACCAATCGGGTCAGCTGCACCGGTCAATCCCTTCTCTCAACCTCACAGCATGGTTGCTCCACTTCCTTCCTTAGCCAGGCTTCCTTTGATCTCTAACCCAGTTAGAGACATCATAGTAGCTTCGCTAAAATCCTCTACCAGGAGGATTTATATAAGCAAATGGAAACGTTTCTCTTATTGGGCTAAGGCCCAAAATATTGATCCTTTTACTGCCCCTGTTCAGGCAGTCCTGGACTTCTTAGCAGAGATTTTTCATGCAGGCTCCTCTTCTTCCACAGTCAGAGTTCAATTGGCTGCTATTTCCAATTTTCATGTCGGGATAGCAGATCATAATATTATGTCCCATAGGCTCTGCAGGGCCTTCTTGAAAGGAATTTTCCTACTAAAGCCTCCAATCAGGAATCCTCCTCCTCAGTGGGATCTAAATTTAGTGCTGACATCCTTGATTCTTCCCCTTCGAGCCAGCTGTTTCTTGTTCCCTGAAATATCTTTCTTGGAAAACTTTATTCCTAGTGGCTATTACATCTGCCAGGAGGGTGTCTGAACTTCATGCTCTTTCGGTTCGACCCCCCTATTTGGTTTTTCACAAAGACCGAGTATCTTTGAGAACTAACCCAACCTTTTTACCTAAGGTCGCTTCAAAGAACAATTTGAATCAATCCATTGATCTCCTGTATTTCCCCTAACTATCCAGACAGAGCAGAACAAAAGCTACATTATCTTGATGTCCACCGACAACTTAGATATTATTTGGACAGAACAAAAAAATTTAGAAAATCTGATCAACTTTTGTTTCCTATGCGGATAATAAAAAGGCCTTCCTGTTTCTAAAGTGACCTTGTCCAGATGGCTTTCTTCGGTCATCTCTGAAATTTATACTCAGGGGAAAACAGCTGTGCTCAAAACCTAAAGCACATTCAACTAGGAGCTTAGCTACTTCTACAGCTTTTCAAGCTAGACTTCCTTTGGACACTATTTGTGCAGCGGCCACTTGGGCTACTCCTCACACTTTTGTTTCCCATTACAAATTGGACTTGGCCTCCAGGGACAGAGCCAGTTTTGGCTCTACAGTCCTCAAGAGTTTGTTCCATTGAGCCACCCAGGATAGAGGTGCTAGGGACGCGGTCCCATCAAGCAAGAATGAAGGCGAGATTGACAACTTAACATTAAGAAGTTATGTACCTACCATAACGTTCCATCTTAGTTGTCTTCTCTCGCCTTCTTTCTTGCGACCCTCCCTCCTTCCCCCTGGCCTGGACAGACCTTGTATAAGAAACTGTTATGCTGAAGACCATTCAGACCTGGTCCTTCTTCCATCTGTAAGTTTTCTTTCTTCCTTTGGGAAGTATTTTATGCTTGGTGCTATTGCCCTTTGTCAGCAAACGAGATCTGGGTACTTACCGCCTTGCATCATGGGATATGGGGCTGCCTCGAGCTGGTAAAAGTGACTCTCGAGCTTAGCAAGTGCCGAGTCGGAGCCGAGGGATCGGCTCCGAACCCATCAAGCAAGAAAGAAGGCGAGAGAAGACAACTAACATGGAACGTTATGGTAGGTACATAACTTCTTATTTCTTTATACTGGCATTAGTTTGTCGACATACCAAACATCCCTCTAAGACTGTCTTGCACAGCTCTTTTAGACATGGATTCCACATCTTCTCTTTACTCCATAACTTTTCTGTACCTATGTGGCCCAAACTCTTGATTGTATTCGACCAATTGTCTCGCTGAATCTCCTGGGAGATGTGGTATTTTTTTCCCATCTGGCTTTGGATAGACAAAAATTTCCTGATTGGCATCCCCTTCCTGTATACACTTGTCTAGTTCTTCGGGAATCCCTTTCTCTTTCTGAAAGTATGCTAGATCCTGTACTTTCTACAGGTGTAGCTGTTTCAACTAACATTAGCTTGTTTGCGTTTTCAAAACACTCATGTGGATCTAACCACTCATCTGTTTCAGCTGCTTGCTTTGCCATGGCATCTGCCAAAGCATTTCCTCTAGCCTCTTCTGTATTGCACCTTATTTGATTCCCCAGTAAATGGCCAACGGTTGTTGAATGCACAGGTGATGCCTCTTCTCATCTGGGGTTATCTTCTGGCTGCAGAAAGTAACTGGTCGGAATGTCCTTTCTACCTTACCCTCATTTTCCTGAGGCCAGTATTGTAGGAGAACTACCGAAATGGTCTCATTCCCTGCAGCTGCTTGTAAAATTAAACTTTGCCCGTTATCAGGTGCTTATCAATTAGTTGGCCTGTGTTCAATTTCTTTGAGTTCAAAAGCTTCTTCTTCCCTCCATCCCCATTTCAAACTGGGTTCCTTCTTATGATCCACTAACATTTTTATATTGGAGTGCAGCAGCCGCAGCGTAATCTCCTATGAACTCTCTCTCATAGTTCACAATTTCTAGAAATTTATGCAATTCTGAAATGGTGAATGGCTGGGGCAATTCCAGAATTCCTTTTACTCTCTCCTCACAAGAGGATCTGCTAGTGGGATGGACAATTGTTCCCCAAAACTTCACCTTTTGAGATAACCTGAACCTTTTTACTGTTTACCTTTAATCCTGCATCCTGTAGAGTAATCAGAACTTTAAGAAGTCGCTCATGCTACTGTTTGAATAAGAGTGTCATCAATATAATGAATGCCATTGTCATCTGCCTCTAAAAGGGTTTTAAAATTTCCCCCACAACTTGGTGAAAAATCATAAGGCTAGTTTGAAATCCCTTTGGCAAGTGCATCATCACATACTGTTGATCGTCAAAGGTAAAAACAAACTGTTGCCAATCTTTCTTCTGTAAAGGGACTCCAAAAAAAAAAAAAAAAAAAATCAGCTAAATCAATGACTGTGAACCACTTTGAGGTTTTATTCTTGCTGCCAGTTCCAGCATTCCAGAACCAAATGTGCATGAGGGGTGGTAAATTGATTAACTTTATGTAAAAAACTAATCTGTAACTGCTATCCTTTTTCACTGGCCAAATTGGTGAATTTGTGGGATTAACCAGTGGCGGCTGGTGACTTCAAATCACAGGGGGGCTGCAGGAGACGCTGAATGGGCGGGGTCAAAGGGAAGGGGTGTGGTCAACCATAAAGGGGAGGAGCTATGCACAAAACCACAAAAAAACTAACTTTAATTAAATACGCTGCCCTGGGTGGCAAACCATCATTATGAAAGTCCAATCAAGACAAAAATAAGTGTAGAAGAATAAAAATATTTCAATGCATTGGCTGCATGACAGCTTACTTAATATCTAGATGGAAACAAAAGGTTGTGAGGCATGAAAAAATAAATTACTTTTTAAATACATTACTGGAATGCCAGTCAAAATCAAGTATAAGAAAACCAGAAGCACTCAACTCAAACTACTTCTCCTTGCACTGCAGTTCTAATTATAATATATTCAGCTTTATTAAAGTACCAAGCAACATGCTGAAAGTAGAAATCTATGTGATGCCCCACTTGTAAAAATGTTTCTTATCCAAAAAGACCTGCTGCCTGACAACGTTTCATGGGGAAAACATGATAAAAGTAAAAATGAAAAGCAAACAAGAAACAAGCTCAAGATACATTGCTTAAAGGATTACTGTACAGGTTATGGACCACACATGATTGGCATTCTGTTTAGTTTACGGGTAAAGCCTGTAGAGATGACTGGAAGTCTCCAACAAGTGTAATGAGCTTTTAAAATAATGGAATCCTGTCCTTTAATACCCAAGGCTTATACATTATCTAGTCAAGTATTCTCTGCATGGCAACAACAGAAAGGCTTTCAATGTTGGCAATTCTTTAACAGTATGCTTATTAAAGCTTACTTGCATCTTACGATGTCAGACAAGCTTACCTTATGGTCATTAAAGCATTGCTACTTAAACACAGAGCAACAGGCACTTTGAGTAATAAGCATAAATCAACAGTACAAAATATGACAGAAACCAGACCATTCTGCAAAATCAAGGACAGATGAAAAGCCACTGTAGTACTTATGCAGTGTGTCCTCCCCATCCAAGGTAGATACAACTACTCCTTGCCTTGCTTGGACACATCCAGAGTCACTACATGGGGAGTGGGGTGCAACAAGCATGTCACAATTTGAAATCTCTCTGGCTGACTGTGATGGCCCTGACACATTTGTCATACCTCTCAACTTCAAGAGCAAGAAATCTGGACAAAGCCATACACAGAAGTGGGACAAAGGCACAACAAGAAGGACAATTTTTAAATATTGCTCTAATAAACTTAGAAAGATAATAGAATAGGTCTTGCATTAGTATGAATTTTCTGAAGGGTATAAAATCTGAAACTCAAATGTCTGTCATTTTCTAACTTCAGTCTTTAGTGATTTGTCACTAATTTGCCAAAAACACAATTTTATGAAAAATGGACCAAAATGTGATGCAAAATATAAAATAGACACACAATACAGCTTCTACCTGTCAAAGAAGGGACACTTTAATATTAGTACTGCTACCTTGAGCAGCTGACAAAATAAAAGAATCTACATGCATTTCAAGTAATCTATAACTTTGATTATTACAGTTATTTCTTAATTGTAAACCCTCCATGTTTTCTTCCAAAATTGCTATTTTGGGGAGGGATTATTAGGGGGAAGAGCAACATTTTGAGCCAAAAATTGGGGACAGTTGAGAGGTTGGCTATGCCTAATTCTATAAAGCAATTTATTTGCATGTACCTCTCAACCTGTTAATGCAGTAAATCTGAACAAGGCCAAATATATTGGGGGCACATATAAACAGTACTAAAAATTGCACTTGTATAAATTGAGACAGTTGATAGAACGGCTCTTTAACATGCATTTTTATGAAGGTTATGAAGTCTGAAACTTATTATTTAGTGACTTCTGGCAAATCATTTAGGAATTAAAACTACAAATTTTATGAACAACAAACCAAAAATAAGAAGCAAAAATCTATTCATTCTTTGAAAATCTGGACAGTTGGGAGGTATAGTTCAGCTGGGCCTGTCTGAGTTTGCTGCCCTTCCCCCCCCTGACAAAATAATGGTTGAACTGGAGCCTCTGCAGCCATTCCAATTAACCATTACTTGGCTATTTCACTCCATTTACCATAAACACTAATGTGCATACTGCTTTACTTCAATGATTGGACTTCATTTGAAAGTTTTATTTTGTATTTTACAGCACAAACATTAAGTAATCTGTTAAACAAAGCAATGCAGTCTCACAATGAAAACTTAGCATTAAAACTTCTCTGCCCTTGAAACTCACATTCATTGAAACAGCATTGAAACCCACATTCAAAGAAAATACATTTTGCCAGTGGCAGATAAAGATTAATTTTGGGCTGTTTTCGAATCATAGGCCCCTTGCATATGAAACATACATGTGCTCTTTGATACACCTTCCTCATTGTACTAAAATTATATTCCTTGTACAATACAGTACACTTGTTAGAGGGTGTTTTAAATTTGTTTTGAACATTTTTCCAGTAAGCAATGAAACAAAACATATGCACCCATAATGGCAAAACTGCCCAGTTGAGAACATTTATCATAAAAAGTCTACTCAGACTTCCACAGTCCACCATTATTAGTAAATATACACAATTCTACAGTCCACCATTATTAGTAAATATGCACAATTCCACAGTCCACCATTATTAGTAAATATGCACAATTCTACAGTCCACCATTATCAGTAAATATGCACAATTCTACAGTGCACCTTTATCAGTAAATATGCACAATTCTACAGTCCATATTCAGTGAATTCAGTTCTTGCCATAGCTGTCAACCTTAGCACAAAAACCTGGACGAAGCCAATAATGGGGAATACAGTCCCAAAAATAGGGACAAATTTAAAATATTCATCTTATAAACTTAGAAAATTGCTAGAAAAAAGGTTGTGCTACTATGTATTCTGAAGAACATGAAGTTTGAAATTCAAATGCCGGTCAATTCTACTGCGGACAGAACAAAACAATTTTCAGCAGAGACACAGGGATTAATACTGCAGACACGTCTTTGTAAAATGGCAGGGCATCAGAGCAAATCCACACAAACACAGGCAGGAGATGCAGACTCCAAACAGAAGCCACCCCAACCAAGAATCAAACCAGAAAACCTATAGCTGTGAGGCAACAATACTACCACCGCACCATCAATTATGCAAGGAATTAAACATTCAGAAACCTGAAGTCTG
The DNA here is from genome assembly GCF_019279795.1 of Protopterus annectens. NCBI lineage: Eukaryota > Metazoa > Chordata > Ceratodontiformes > Protopteridae > Protopterus > Protopterus annectens. Next base: position 1,478,359,381 of record NC_056732.1, read on the forward strand.
AAATTCAAATGCCTGTCAAATTTACTGGACAGAACAAAACAATTTTCAGCAGAGACGCAGGGATTAAAACTGCAGACACATCTTTGTAAAATGGCAGGGCACCAGAGCAAATCCACACAAACACAGGCAGGAGATGTAGACTCCAAACAGAAGCCACCCCAACCAAGAATCAAACCAGAAAACCTATAGCTGTGAGGCAACAATACTACCACCGCACCATCAAATCTGCAAGGAATTAAACATTCAGAAACCTGAAGTCTGAAATTCAAATGCCTGTCAAATTTACTGCGGACAGAACAAAACAATTTTCAGCAGAGACGAGGGATTAAAACTGCAGACACATCTTTGTAAAATGGCAGGGCACCAGAGCAAATCCACACAAACACAGGCAGGAGATGCAGACTCCACACAGAAGCCACCCCAACCAAGAATCAAACCAGAAAACCTATAGCTGTGAGGCAACAATACTACCACTGCACCATCAAATCTGCAAGGCAATAAACATTCAGAAACCTGAAGTCTGAAATTCAAATGCCTGTCAAATTTACTGCGGACAGAACAAAACAATTTTCAGCAGAGACGAGGGATTAAAACTGCAGACACATCTTTGTAAAATGGCAGGGCACCAGAGCAAATCCACACAAACACAGGCAGGAGATGCAGACTCCACACAGAAGCCACCCCAACCAAGAATCAAACCAGAAAACCTATAGCTGTGAGGCAACAATACTACCACTGCACCATCAAATCTGCAAGGAATTAAACATTCAGAAACCTGAAGTCTGAAATTCAAATGCCTGTCAAATTTACTGCGGACAGAACAAAAACAATTTTCAGCAGAGACGAGGGATTAAAACTGCAGACACATCTTTGTAAAATGGCAGGGCACCAGAGCAAATCCACACAAACACAGGCAGGAGATGCAGACTCCACACAGAAGCCACCCCAACCAAGAATCAAACCAGAAAACCTATAGCTGTGAGGCAACAATACTACCACTGCACCATCAAATACGCAGGGAATTAAACATTCAGAAACCCTTAAGTCTGAAATTCAAATGCCTATCAATTTTATTTAACATTTTTAATCAGGACAGTCTGACTTGGAACAAATAAACAAATTTTCAGCGGAGGCCCAGGAAGAAATAATGCAGACATGTCTTTGTAACATGGGAGGGCACAAAAGCAAACCCACACAAACACAGGGAGAAGATACAGACCCCACAAAGAAGGAACCCCAGCCAAGAATCAAACCCAAGAACCTGCAGCTGTGAGGCAACAATGCTACTACTACACCATCAAATATCAAGCATTGCAACATTTACAAACCACAGATATTATGAGGAACAGATCAGATCAAATATGAGGTAAAAATCTGAAATTTTTTTACAAATGGTGGTGGGTAGGGAACTCAAGTCTTTAACACCTGCATACAGGGTACAGGGTTCAAGCCTGAGGCATTCCCTACCACACCACCATAAGCACCTGGGGCATTTTCACACACACACACACACACACACACACACACACACACACACACACACACACACACACACTAAACTCCAGTAAAGCACAAGCACCATACACAAACTAAACTCCAGTAAAGCACAAGCACCATACACAAACTAAACTCCAGTAAAGCACAAGCACCATACACAAACTAAACTCCAGTAAAGCACAAGCACCATACACAAACTAAACTCCAGTAAAGCACAAGCACCATACACAAACTAAACTCCAGTAAAGCACAAGCACCATACACACAAATAAACGAAAAATAAACATTGTAAATTGAAAGGCACCTTACCTGAATACATCCAGAGTTAACGTCCGTACATACATCCTTCCCGCGCAATACTGAAGACCCGCGAGATCCACATGCTCCTTCCCGACGCCGACGAGATCCCTAAGGCACTGTCCCGAGTCCCTGCTGCTCCTCTTGCAGTCCGGACGCGTCCCATAATCCTGGCGGGTCTGTGCACTGTAAAAGTGCACAGACGCTCCTTGTGTCCCCCTATGGGGACGGCCGGGCTGCCTTGAGCATGCGCATAGACCGATAAGCCGGGACTCGGTCTATGCGCATGCGCGAAGTCCGCGAATTTTAAAAAAATATTTTTTTTTATTTTTCATTTCTTTTTCTTTCTTTTTGAGGGGGCTGCAGTCCGGCAGCCCTATGCCACGAGCCGCCCCTGGGATTAACTCTTTTGTATTATGCCTGCCCATTCTTCTATACATCTCCATGTCCTCTCCCGCCTCTTTGGGAATTTGATATTACTTCTGAAATGGAGGAATGTAATCACTAGGGCTACCTACACTAACAGGCACTTCTAACTTGCCGCAAGTCTGTCTTTGATGTAGCCCACAAGGGCTGAAGTTGCTGTTTTAATTTGTTCCCATTTGTCCTTCATTTCCGATTCTTTTGTCTGTCTTTTTTTATACTTGTCTACATCTGTCACAGAACAGGAGAGCTGTTCGACAGTATTGGGTCTGTCATCTGCACTTTCGGACCACAAAACCCTGTTAGTAAAGTCAGTTACTATTCCCAATTTACCTAGATATTTACCGCAAGGATTGTTGTCTCACAGCTGGAATTCATAAGAAATGTGTCCTCCATTGGAGTTCATTCTCTGTGAAACATATTTTAACTGGTTTGCTACCTATAGCCATGCAAGTACTGCCATTGAACCATTGAATATAGGATTTTTTGAATGGATTTGCAGGTAACTGTTTATTAGTAACAGAGACTGCTGCCCCGGTATCAAGTAAAACATCTTTACATAATGTCCCCCCACCACCCATACGTCTACTAATGGACGTCTATCCTTTCTGGGAATGAAAGTAGTCCGAAAAGTTACTTGGGTGGGGTGGCATACCCTTAATCGAAATCAAATTAATTTTGATCTTGTATCCTGGGTACATCTCTGATTACACAGACATGTTCTGTTCCTTGCTGACTATTTGTGTCATCATTGTCTAAAGTGTACTTTGTATCTCACATTTTATTTCCTGACCTGTGCCATATGAGGGATTATATGGTGGGTTTTCTGTGTATTCTACAGGACATACTTTATTTTTCCCTGAATCCTTTTGACTTTGATCCTGTGATTGTCATCATGTGTGCCTCACCTTTCTTGATTTCTGTCCCTAGATATAGGTTTAGAAGAGGTAGCTTTTTCTGCATATATACCCTTTTGTATCTGGCTTTATTTCCATCGTTTATAATATGGACAGTCTTGTTTAATGTGGCCTATTTTCTTACAAGTAAAACATACTACTTGTTTTTCTGAAATACTCTGTCTGCCCTTGGCAGTGGTTCCACTGTCCTTTCATCAGACCATCTACTGTGTCCTCTTCCTTTTCCAATGAAATCAACACTGCCCCCCCCCCCCCCCCACACACACACACACACACACACACACACAGAAGAATTTGTGTGTATATAGCTTTGCATCATCTTATCCCTGATTTTGAACCACTTCTTCTAAGGTCTTAGACCCTAACTCATAAATGTATTGAATGTCACCTGATACTCCCTTTACCCGTTTTAAAAAGGTATGTATAAGCATTTCCTGTACCTCCTGGTTCTTTCATTGGGTCAGCATTTTTACCATAGACCACCTGGTATGCAAGCTTAAAATGATCTGCTTGTTCCATCAGCTTGTCTGTAATGGTAATTTTAAAATAATCAAGTAATTCAGGAGTCAAGAGTTGACCCTGAGTATATGCTTTAAGAATAGCTGCCATACGGGCTGTCCTGCTGCCCAGAGAACATTTCTCTGTTTCTCTGTATAACTTTAAACATTTGGGAATAAATGCAAAAAACATCTACACAAAATATCATTCCAAGTAGACCCCACAGTGTATGTAAACCGTTCTTCAAATGCCGACATGTTGAAAAAAATTTATTTTTTATCTTACCACTGGGGCAGAGTCTCTAATAAACAAGACTGTTGGGAATAAATAAATGTGCAGGTTCTATAGTTTCCAAGAAAGTATAGTATTTATGGAAAGACTATGAATGCATTGACTATTATCACTGCAAAGAATACTTCTTGCTCATAGCATAACATTCCAATTTGCACATTTTTAATAGATGTTCATAAAATATTTACTTTTGTTTATCTTATTCCTTTTAAGTTTATTTTTCAGACAGTGCTCTTGTATGCAAGATGTGAGCAGGTTGCGAGAGGTGTGACATTCCGCACCACTTAGCTATTAGTAAGTTAGCTTTCCTTTCATTACCATTCTTATAGTATCACAGTGCACAGTTATAATTGTGTCTGTCAATGAGAATTGAGAGTCCCTATTAGGGAACACTACTAAACCATTGTACATAATCACTTTGTTTTTTATATTTTCTAATGTTATTGAACTTCTTATGTAATCTGTGTAAGTTTGACTATTTGGAGCTTTTCTCCCCGGGCCACTGCTGAAAATGGACATGTATCCAGTCGGACTATCACTGTAAACAAATATGAAATTAAATAAGTAAAAAAAGTCATTCCTGCCATTCCCTGTCCACTGTTTTGTGCCCGTAATAAATCTTGTTGGGCTTTTCCTAACTGCTTGGTCAGGTTAACTTCAGTAGTTTGTGTCCTTAATAAATCTTGTTGGGCTGTTTCCAGTTCCTGTTTTAAACCTTTAATGTGAAATTGTTCAATCTCACTGTTTGTTCTTACACATGGGTTCGGAGCTGATCCTCGGCTCCGAGTCGGCCACATCACTAGCTCCGCATCTTCGAGAAAGCTCGAGGCACAGTAATATCCCATGATCCTCCGGTGCTAACCCTCAGATCTAGTTTGCCGCTAGCAGCAGATCGCATATGAGAGGCTCTGGCCAGTATATTTTTTCTATATTCTTTATATATATATATATATATATATATATATATATATATATATATATATATATATATATTTCTTTTTATAGACTTAGTTACTTCTTAGTGTTTAAAATAAATAATATAGTATAGGGGTGTTATTTGTGACCGTATTTAGACTAGATTAGTTAGTTTAATTTTTTCTAGTTAAGGCCTGCGTCTTTCCAGTACTTTAAATAATTTTTGCCTTAACTCTCTCTTTCTTCTATATATATATATATATATATATATATATATATATATATATATATATATAATAGTGTGTTGTGTGTTTTGGATTTTATATATCTATTAAGTCAGAATTAAACTGTTAGTTATTATAATTATTCTAGACTTTTAAAATTGTTACACTTAGATTTATATAGTGCGTTTCTTAAGTGTGCTGTGTTTTTTGGACTTTTTCTAATTATATATTTTTCAAAATGTCAGAGAAAGCCAAATCAGGCTTTAAAAGGTGTCAGTGCGGACAGAAGATGTCCATTACTGACAACCACTCGTCCTGCGTCTACTGTCTTGGCCCTCTCCACTTGCAGGAAGACTGTTCCATTTGTCATTCCTTTAGTGGGAGGGTCATGCTGGAAAGACGCAGGAAGTTGGTTGACAGAGGGTTGCTTAAACCCAATTTTCAAGAGGCCCCGGACAAGGCTGAACAGGTATCCAAGTCTTCGAAGGGGTCGAAGTCTTCACGAGTGTCGGAGCCCAAGTCATCGGCTCCGAGCACCTCTTTGCAGATTCGGACACCGGCTCCTACAACCTCTGTGCCAGGTGTCGAGCGTTTATCTCTGACCGAGACTCAGGTCTTGGAGCCGGTGTCAGAGGTACCACCGCCTTCTATCCTTCGCTCTGTGACGGCTTCGATCCCTTCGACCCGTTCTTCGAGGCCCCTTTCAGACTCCGATGTGGACCGAGTGGTACAGAAGCTTATGGAGAACTCTGCTCTGTCCAAACGAATCGAGGTTTCGTCCCAGCTGGTTTCGAAACTCGAGACTATTCCTGTTCCCTCAACACTTCCTCCTCAGAGACCCATCAAGTCATCGGAGCTAGGAATCGAAGAACTGATGATTGTAGAGCTCTCGGTGCCGAAGCCTCCAGTAGTGCTATCGGCTCCGTTGACCTCGACTCCTTCGGAATTGGCCGGAGATTCTCTGAGCCGAAGATCTTTCCTAGGATCCGGGGGGGACAGTCGAACCGAGATATCAGTTCCGACTCTTCCCCTCGGTGCCTCTGCTCAGATCAGTTCGGATCCGTCCTCGGTGTCGGAGCCCGTGGTTCCGATTCCGGAGAAACTACCACCTTCTTTGGATCGGGTCGGATCTTCGGGTTGGGGCACCGGTGCCTTTGACATCATGAGGAAGGTCTTGTCTGATCAGACACATCATCAGTATCTTCTTCTCCTTCCCCAAAAGGTCTACGTTCTGCTTCTGTGCCTTCGGCCCCTACCAAGCGTCGAGACCCAATGCCTCAGAAGTCCCCACAGGGCAACTCTGGTTCCTCAGATGCATCCCCAGAAGCTCCCGCTGAGGATGTTCCGAGGAAACGATTGTGCAAGAGGAGGCACATCGATTCCCCCCAGGAATCTCTCATATCTGACACCGATTTAGATGAAACAGAAGGGTCCCCACGGTCCCCCTCTGAGGATGTCTCGTTTGCAGACATTTTGGAAATCCTGAAACAAAGGGGAGACTGGCAAACCCTTACCCCTTCTGTGGATGAATCGGTCTGCTGAAGGCATTTGGGACTCAACCTTCTACCTCCTGGGTGACTCCGCCATTTGACGATCTCATGGATCTAATAGCCCGGAGGGCTTGGGAAACGCCCGATACAGTGGAACCAGTCCCTCATAAGCCAAATAAATACATGAAAGCCCCCCAGGACAAATCTTATTTTACAAAAGGGGTTCCCGTGGATACTGTGGTGGCGGCAGCCACTAAGAAGGAGATGTCTGAATCTTCTTCCTCTGTCCATCCTCCTAATAAGGATTCTAGGACGATGGGCAGATATGGGAAGCGCATATTTAGTTCGGCGACTTTTTCCATCCGATCGCTCGACTACCTTACGCATTTCACGCGTTTACAGAGCGATCTCATTAAGGAACTGGGAGATACTCTCCAGGAAAACACAGATGCTGCTGTCTCCGAGAAATTGACAGCGCAACTTAACACCCTAAACTCCATAGTGAACTCGTCCATGAGGCTGATTTCATACGCAGCCGAAGGGTCGAGTAGAGCGGCAGCTTCAGCGATCGCCCTAAGGAGGCAATCCTGGTTGCGCTTATGCTCCTTTGCGGAAGCCTTTAAGTCTTCCTTTGCCAACGCCCCCTTTGATGGTGCCTCCTTGTTTGGGCCCAAAGTAAAGGAGACTCTCACGAGGTGTGAACAAGAAGGGGAAGACCCTGTCTGCCGTAGGGGTCCATTTTTCTATCCCATCTAGACCCTACCCTAAAGGGCAACGAGGAGGAAAAATGTGGTTCCGAAAGACTCTGGGATCCTTTCAGCCCACCCAAAGTGACGCCCCCTCCAGAAGCAGAGGAGGGGGAAGAAATGGAAGCCACCGCCCAGCCGGCAGAGGGGGTCCGCAAAATCAGGGTGACAGAGAGACTTTCTCTGGGAAGTCCTTCCAGCACTCCTGAGTGCAGGCCGACTGTCCTACTCTGGAGGCAGTCGGGGGTTGCTTGGCTTTATACCCAGAGGCCTGGCTAAATCTTACATCAGATTCCTGGGTAAAAAGCATAGTTACCAGAGGCTACAACATTCCCTTCATCAGAATGCCACCCAACTCCAAAAAGCTCCCAGACGTTCCACCCAGTCTGCGAGACCAGGCAACCGTAGAGATAGGAAGGTTGCTCGAAAACAGAGTCATCCAACCAGTCCCGGCGGACCAAATAGGATCCGGAACTTACTCAAGGTTCTTTTTAGTTCCAAAGAAAACAGGGGACTGGAGGCCAATTTTGGACCTCAGCAAATTAAATGCCTTTGTGAAAAAGGAAAAGGTCCGGATGGTCACGCTACAGTCAATCCTTCCCTTTCTGCAGAAGGGCGACTGGATGTGCTCTATAGATCTCAGACGTGTACAACCATATCAAGATGGCCAGGCCGTCCAGAGATCATCTGCGCTTCCGGCTGGGAGCCAGTCATTTCCAGTTTCGTGCTCTGCCCTTTGGTCTCACCTCAGCCCCCAGGGTGTTCACCAAATGCATGGCAGTAGTAGCGTCTCACTTGAGACGAAGGGGATTCCGGGTGTTTCCTTATCTAGACGACTGGCTCCTATCCGCCACCACCGAGTATCGTCTTCTACAAGCCAGGGATTACACCATCAGTCTCTGCTCCTCGCTAGGCATAACGGTGAATTTTGGAAAGTCTGTCTTATCGCCGTCACAGCGTATCTTATTTATAGGAGCACAGCTAGACACCTCCCTGGCTCGAGTTACTCTCCCCCCACCAAGAGTATCAGACTTCAGACATCAAATTTCGGTCCTTCTCCAGAGCAAGAGAGTCCCTGCATGACAAATATTAAGAGTACTAGGCTTGATTGCAGCCTCCCTTATTGTAGTTCCCTTAGGCAGGATGCATATGAGGATTCTTCAATGGATGCTATTCACCCAGTGGTCATATCGACAACTTCCACTATCTCACGAAATCTTGATCACGAATTTTTGCAAGAAGGATCTCTTGTGGTGGATACACAGTCAAGATCTAACACTAGGACGACCGTTTGTTACCCAGTCTGGTAGCAACTCTAACCACGGATGTTTCCCTGATAGGGTGGGGGGGATTTTTTCAGGGACAAACAGTCCAAGGTCAGTGGTCCAACTTGGAGTACAACCTGCACATCAATGTTCTAGAGCTGAGGGCAGTGTTTCTAGCGTTGCAACACTTTCACAAGTCCTTACCTCAGGGAACAGTGACAGTTCAGACAGACAACATGTCCGTGGTCTGGTACATAAACAAGCAAGGGGGAACCAGATCTTACCCGTTAAGCAGAGAGGCCCTCAGAATTTGGCAATGGGCAAAGTCCACTGGACGCTTTCTGATAGGAACGCACATCCCAGGGACTTCCAATGTAATCGCGGACGGGCTGAGCAGAGCCATCCTGTTCCCTCACGAGTGGTCCCTCAAACCTCGAGTGGTGGAAGAGGTCTTCCGCAGATGGGGCCAGCCTTGCTGCAACCTGTTTGCATCCCCATTGAATGCCAAATGCAGAAGCTACTTTGCCCTGTTACCCCCTCCGGGGGGTGTCCGCAGGGACGCACTGGTACACGATTGGCCCCCGGGTCTCCTTTACGCTTTTCCTCCTATTCCACTAATTCCCAGGTTCTTGCAGAAAGCCAAACATCTGGACAGGACCATAATACTGATAGGCCCATTCTGGCCTCGACAAATCTGGTTTCCCTTCCTTCAATCTCATCAAGTGGAGGAACCATGGATGCTGGATCTGGAGCCAGAGCTGTTGACACATTTGTCGGGAGTTCCTTACACCTTCCTCAAGTCCCTCAAACTGACAGCTTGGCTGCTCCGCTTCCCATCTTAGCCAGGTCGGAGTTACTATCCCCTGCAGTACAACAAATTATTGTATCTTCTCACAAACCATCTACAAGGAAAATTGTACAACAGCAAATGGAATCGTTTTGCGCACTGGGCCTCCAAACAAGGTATAGATCCATTCGGGGCTCCAGTACACAAGATACTAGATTTTTCTTACCATACTTTTTCAAGAAGGTGCATCAACGTCCACGATAAGGGTTCAATTGGCGGCTATATCCAATTTTCATATTGGCCGCGAAGATGGTTCTCCTGTCCCACAGGCTTTGTAAAGCCTTCATGAAAGGTACCTTTCACCTCCGTCCCCCCTTTCGTAATCCAGTAGCCCCTTGGAATCTTAATCTCATGCTGTCACAACTCATGTTGCCCCCATTTGAACCAGCAGCCACAATTCCGTTAAAATTTCTTTCGTGGAAAACACTTTTTCTGGGTGCCATCACTTCCGCCAGGAGAGTTTCAGAGTTGCAGGCTCTATCTATCCGACCCCCGTACATGATTTTTCATCCAGATAGAGTAACCTTGCGCACCAATCCATCCTTCCTTTCAAAGGTTTGTTCGATTCAAAACGTCAATCAGTCTATCGAACTACCTACCTTCTTCAAAAACCATTCCAATAAGTTAGAATACACATTGCACAAATTGGACGTTCACAGGCAGCTGAGATTTTACTTACATAGGACAAAAGAATAAAGAAAGTCAGACCAACTATTTGTCTCATATGCTGACCAAAGGAAAGGACAGGCAGTAACGAAGGTTACCTTATCCAAGTGGCTCTCAGATTGCATAAATTTTGTATATGCTGAATCGAAACAGCAACTCCCTTTCAAACCCAGAGCTCATTCTACAGGGGCGATCGCTTCCTCTTCAGCCCATACCGCTCGTTTGCCTTTAGATACCATTTGTGCAGCAGCAACTTGGGCAAAACCACATACTTTTATCGCCCACTATAAACTAGACAAAAGCTCCAGGGACAGGGCGACGTTTGGTTCCACTGTACTCAGGAATGTTATCCCTTGAGCCACCCAGGAAAAAGGAGCTAGGAACGCTACCCGTGTGTAAGAACAAACGGCGAGATTGAACAATTTCACATTAAGAAGTTATGTTCTTACCATAACGTTCCATGTGAATTGTTCATCTCGCCTTTGTTCTTACATTCCCCCCCTCCATCCCCCGTCCTGCGGTCTGAGAGAACGGGTTCGACTGAATTCCTTTTCAGTCTTTTCTAGATATTGTTAGCATTCAGCTTATTCTTGTACATTAGTAATGGCATCTTTTCTCCTCTATTTGAGGGCAGGGTTCCAGACAGTGTGTAGTATCTGTTTATAAGTGTTCAAGACACAGTTCTAAAGGGATTCTTCTGGTATAGCAAACTAGATCTGAGGGTTAGCACCTGAGGATCATGGGATATTACTGTACCTCGAGCTTTCTCGAAGATGCGGAGCTAGTGATGCGGCCGACTCGGAGCCGAGGATCGGCTCCGAACCCATGTGTAAGAACAAAGGCGAGATGAACAATTCACGTGGAACGTTATGGTAAGAACATAACTTCTTATTTTCCATCTGTAAAATTTGAATATCAGTTTGAGTCTCTGCCTCTAGATGGAGTTTGTCCTTCTGTATTGTCCTTAGGTCATGAAAAGCTGTTAAAACACATTTTAAGTGTAATGGTATGCTTCACTGTCAAGATGTTTGTCTTGTGCTCACCAAGAGCTTTCCTACAAGTCTGTTGAATCCGTTTTAAATCTTTCTCTAATTTTTTGGTATCGAACAGTGTCATGTAACCTATTCCATTCGTGACAATAGATCTCCTAAATGTTTACGATATCAAATTTGGGCAAAGCTTGCAAGTGTGCAAGAAAATCGGTGACAGTTTGTATTATATCAGGTAAAGGCATGACTGCAGAAGATTCTTGTAACTTTTATATCTGAGGAACTAGCAGCACTAGAATCAAGCATATCCTGTGCAACAAGAGGCTAAATCTTTTGTATGATTTGTATGCTATACTCTTATGACAATATAGACATATTTGTGGAAATTTACTGTCACACAAGACATGTCTTTTTTTGAATAACCTATGATTTGGTAATATATTGAGAATAGACTTTTATCCATTTACAGATACAACTTTTATCTAATTTCTGTGCATTAAAAATTCCAGATTTACATTTTATGTCTGACATAGAAGATTTAAACCATGCTACTAAATAAGGCAAGACCTTGTCAGGTGTGTATCATTTGTCTACCTGTACAGGATGTGGGCATTTCAAGCGAATGTCTTTAATGGCATCCATGTTATAACTGTGAAGAATTTACCATATTTTTCACAAATAAACAAGATGATCATGCTGAAGTCACTCTGGAAAAAGATGGCCTTCCTCAACAGATGAATTAATGGTGGAACATTGCAGGACAGCTACTACGGCATTTATTTTTTATTTATTTTGTTTTACATTTGTTGACCGGGCTAGTCTAGCTGGATATATGTCCATTTTCAGTAGAGGCCCGAGGAGAAAAGCTCCACAACAGCTGTATACAACTAATATACATGAGTAAATATAGACATAAGGGGATACTAATCAAAAATTATACATAGTAACAAAAAAACCCTACGAGTTAGGCTTATTTACATTACATAACAAAAAAGGAACAGCAACGAGGAAAGGACATATAACTTGGTATATAGAATAATAGGTACAAGACAAAAATAGACACTTTTGACAGCAGAGTTTTAAAGCAGAAAACTTAGTAAACTAGAAAGGTTAGTTGCGACAGAGTTTCAGCCAGGATTGGTGCATGGACACAGCCATTATGAATTAAGGAAGGTTTTTAGATGCTTTCTGAACAGTGGAGTAGATGAAAGGGATACAAGATTACTTGGAAGTTTATTCCAAAGGATTCCAATGGTGTTAGTAAATAGAGAATCACCTGATTTGTTATTGGATTTTAGGGTTGCAGCTAGTCATTTATTAGCTTGAGCGTAGGGTACTTAGATTTTTATATGGGTTGATCAAGTTAGAGAGAATGGGAGTATTTGTAGGATGATGCAAGATTTTGTGGGTGATGGTTAGTTGCTGAAAAAGAAGCTGGTTTTACAGTTCCCGTGTCCACGAAAATGAAGCACTGGAAACTGTCGACCTGTTGAAATAATGTAGAAAGAGTATGGCCATATGAAAAATTAACTGCTGGTAACAGATAAAAAAGGTCAGGCCAGCGGCTCGCCACCATTAAATTTTATACTGGCAGAAGTGACCCGACTGAACAGCGTACTACTGTATCCATTATTATTCATTTGTATCAGTACAAAATCTTGCCAAGCAGTTAAGACAGTTATTTCAATTCTATTATAACATATCTAGAATAAAAATCTTTTAAACAGGATCGATGCACAATCAATGCATCTCTGAAGAAGGGAAAACAGTGTCCAGTTTATATACCCATTCCACGGCAGCAAATGTTGCTTTTCAATGTCCTTCGGGTTTGCATAACTGGTTTCTGTTTTTGTCCTCCTTTGGTTATTTTTCATTTTTGTATCTGAAGACTTTACGGAAAGTCACCGTTTAGCAACGTCCTTATAACAGGATGCCATTTGCAGTAATGTTTAGCCTACAATAAGTTTTTTCAGTAAAAGCTAACTAAGCATGTTTCATTCTTGGCAGGTGTCTGCTATTTAACCATTTACTTCAATTTTGCATTTCATGTTTGCTTAAGCACTTGTCTGTTTTTAACTTTTGCTATTTAGCCTTGCAGTTTCTTCTTTTTTGGAAAGAGACATTTATTTCAAAACCTCGTATTTGTAAGAACATACTTCATAATTGCTTTGGGGAAAATATTTAATGTTATATAATATCTGTCAATAGTCAGTGTTGAAAAACACTTTAGTTGCATTGCAGTGGAGGTAGTTTTCTAGCACAGAGGCCCAGTCATTGCTTTTTGATGCTTCACAAATGACTCCTCAGCCATTGATAGCATGGAAGTTCTACTGTAAGGGGGAGCTCTTCTACGTTATCATTGTAGTCCTGACCAGCACCAAATGCAGCAACTTCTCTTCCCTCATCTCTCTCTGGGAATGACATACTTGAGTTCTGAAGAGGACTGACTTGCCTTGTGGTAAAAGCGGAGGGCAAGTAACTTAGAAATGTTTAACATGCTGAGTTGTTTCAGTCCTGCTGGTTGATGTGAGGATGTTCCCAATTTTATCCTGATCTGTTTTGGTATGTTAAGCAGTAACTGCTTGACTTGAAGTAGTATGAAATTTTAGACTCCAAGAAAAGTTCTTTCTTTACAAATTTTGTAAAGATTTTTTTTTCCAAACATTATCTCAGAATGTAATTGAGGAGCTAGAAGTGGTCACATGGCTCCTGAACCTTGCAAGATCTCATTATGTGGTCAATATGCCTGAAAGGTTAATTAACCTTGTTTAGCGTGTTCCAAACATGCTTTCTATATTTTACTGCTCTGCACTGTAGAAAGCAGTTAAAAATGTCTAAAGCTGTTTGAAATCAAATTGCAAAGAACTTTGAATAATGGTAACCATTCATGGTTTTCTATATCCTCAAGTTAGTAGGACAAAATTTATTAGAAGTGCAGCATTTGTATAGAACTCTTTTGTTACTTGAAGGCAGTGTAGGCATTCCATGTAACTATTGATATTTTGATTTCAGGATGTGGTCAGAATGGATGGAGAAGTGGTTCAAGGAAAAGGTGAGTGTTACAGATAACTTTACTGTTGTTGCAGTTTTGTGTGTAGCAGTTTTTCCTTTGTAAATCTTATTTTTCTTTTGTGGGGGAGAGGAGTTTGCATTTTTCTTGTGCAAGTCCAGGCCTGGCAACATGGTTGCTTCAGTGCACTTGGATTGCCTTGTTTCTTAAGTAGGTTGTAGCTCTTGTATGCAGTAGTAGCTCTTGTATGCAGTAATACTGGAGAATGAAGTGTTATGATATACGGCCAAATGCAGATGAGGTAACAATCTTTGGCAACTCTCTACTTCTAAAGATGTCATCTCCCCAGAAGTAGGGTCCCTGCAGGTTGTGAGGTTTAGTGCTCTAATGGCCTTCACCAATTGTAAAAATATTCTTTACAGTATTCATGTAGGATGTTGAGCAATGATTAAAATGTGGAAAAAACACACACTGAAGCCCTTTGAGGGGTTAATTGACGTAATTTCCCACTTAATTTCTTGCTTTTTACATAGACTGTTGTCCCAGACCCTCATTGAAGATTTTAGAAATATCACCGTAGAACATATTCTTTATTTGTAAATAACTTGTGTTCTTTTTCTTCCTTAAAAGAATTCCCTCCTAAAGAAGCAGTCGAAAAATTTCCTTTATTTGGCTTGATGGTATGGCTGGTAGCATGTCAGTGGTTCAGTAGATAGCACTTCCAGCCTGATGCGCAAGAAGATCAGAAGATTATAGGGTAGAGCACATACCAGATGCTTGGCTTCACACAGGCTTGATATTCTAGTGCTGACATTGTAGTGCAATACAAGTGAAATGCTGTCTTCTAATGGTGCCTTCCTTCAGATGAGATGTTAAATGGAAGTCTCAAATTTCCTGAGTTGGTGGCACTTAAAGAACTGTTGCACTTAAAACAGGGCCTTTTATAAAATGGAGTATTGTGTTCAGGTTATTGCCCAGTTATAACCAGGATGATGTTTGAGAAGTGGATGCCAATAAATTCACCTAAAGAGTGAAGCTCTTAAGTGAATCTTGATCATGTCAAGAAGTCTTGCAGCTTCCCAGGTTATGATTGGAAAGACCCCCATTGTAGTTCTTTGTAGTTCATGAAGCTTTAGTGCTCCCATGGAATAGAAGAGTTAGACAGTGTATGGACAGTAAATGTTTTACAGTTTAAACAAGAAGGAACACACTAAAAGTTGTCATGTAGATTGGCCACCCAAGAAGAGCATCAGGAAGCACAAACACTTTGCTCGGACTTGGGGGGGGGGGGTCTGTGCCATGTGCTTAATGGCTTTCTGATGCTGTTCTGCTGTGGCTACTGAGCACTGTTAAGTGCAAGTCTAGTGCTTGTATTGGCAGTCTCCACCAATTTTGGAACATGTGCACTCCATGCAGTACATGACTTAAAATCAATCCTGCATGTATATGTTTACAGCAACATGTTATTGCTGCCATTACAATTCACATTAATTAGATAAATGTATTCCACAGTCTCTTTCGTTCAACAAAACCTTTTTTATACCATTTGTCTCATTTTAAATGTGTGGTGTGTGTTTTCTTCATGTAATCCAAAACAAATACTTCAATATTACTTAGCCCTCTTCTGTTATTGTAGATCCCCTCATTTTTTACATACCATGTAAAGATGGTATTAACTTTTTTATGGTTGCATACTCTTTCCTCAATTTGTATTTCAGCAGCCTTTATTGGATGTGTATGTATCAAAGTTAAAGACAAAAAGTCTTAGCTTTTTTGAATAATTAATGCTGTGTAATTTCCTGTGGACAGAGCTTCTGTGAATAGCTTTATTGATCTTTACTACCAAAATATTTTTTCATTCTTCCTGAAAATTCTGTGCTATGGCTTCTCTGTTCCATTTCTGTTTTTCAGATTTATTATAACTGAGTTTTTGACACTGGGCATTTATCTCCAACAGTAGTAGGCCTAAGACTGACAAGTTTTAGCCTAGCACTTAAAAACTTTAACTGTCTATCTTAGTCTATTCCCCTTTACTCATAATTCTAAGCACCCAAGGACTCAACTGCAGATATCTGTAGATATGTGCAAAAAAAGCACTATTCAGCAGCCCTAGGCTACAGATTTCACTGCTGTGTTTGTGAAATGATTTTTTTTTCCTTATTTGATTTAAAAGTCCCTTGATTTTTCTCTACGTCCTATGGTATGAGACTTATACTAATCCTTTTTAATTTCTAATTTAATTCATCTGTCTTGTCTTCCCTTTCCAGTTAATAACTAGGCCATTGGCATGCTTTTGTGCTTTCCCCTTTTCCCTTGGACAGTTATCTTTTGGATTTTTGTGCTAGAGTGACTAAGCAAAATAGAAAAGGAACCAGTGCAGGGGTTTCTGTAAATGTAATCAATGTAGGGATAAAATCTGGATGGATATGAGCTGTCTTGTGCTTGGGAGCTGTCCAACTTAAAGTAGACTGTTCAGTTTTTCAAAAATTTTAGTGCTAGGATTGTGGCAGACAAGAGAATTAAACTTATTGGTAAAAACATTTTGACTCTTGATCCAACTTTATTGGTGTCATTCTGAACAAAGGACCAGCTTGTTTTAGAGAAGCTCACTCTTTACGTTTGTGTCATCTTCTCCAGCTAGATTTGTGACTACCATGGTTTCTGCCATCATGGCTATCGCCTCAAACCCTCAGGAGTCATCAGGCACCTTTGTCTCTGTGTTAAGAAACGGGATAGGCAGTTTCTCATCTGAGAAATAGCTGTCCAGGCTTCCTTCTGCTGCTTCTGTCCTTTTTTTTTTTTTTTTTTGCAGTTCTGCTCGGCTTGACTGGGTGCAGGTGACACTTCAAGGTCCTTCACCCTTATGGTATCCTTTCAGCCCCAACAAGACATAACTGTGGGCCAAAAATTCAGCTGACCTGCAGCCCAAGGTTAGGTGATGGTGATCTTGGGGTCAGTGCAGTCCAGCATACAGGGGTTCTTAATGTGGACAGACTCCTTTTTTTGGTGCCGGTGAGCTCTGCTCCTGTAACCTTGATGCCAGTGTTGCATGTCACTAAGTTCTTAGTGATTGACACCGGTTTGGGTGACTTTGACAATTTCTAAACATATAGTTTTGGTGCCACTATCAGTGTTGGTATTTTACTTGTGCCCTGTTCCAGACGTTCCTCCTTTTGACTTCAGTGACTGGAACATCACACTTATTTGACACGAGTGTGTCATGTTTGACAGACTGACAGTGGAGGTGCAGTCAACTTTGGCCTTTTGAGAGGTGGATATGCCTCAATCTATTCCTATTCTTTCTCTAGTGCCAGACTTTGAGGATGTATCTAATGCCTTTAACAACCCTGATTCATAACCTTCAATTCCCAAAAAAGGCAGATAGTTTGAGAAACCTTGAAAAGCATAGCATGCACATGTTATGATGATCTGTAATAAAACTAATCAAAGCTCTAAATTATTAGAGTATTTTGTGAACTTACTTGACAGTCTCCTGATGTGGCTTAAAAGAAGAGGCTTATGTACTACTTGTGTAACTTTGCAGGGGAAAATTTTTAGAAGTGTTAGGTGTACTAAGTGACAGCTTACTTCTACTGCTGGCTGTAAGGCTTCTTTTTTTGCTACAGTATGGCTACTTACACCAGTCCTGCTGTTCCTTCCTCCAATGTACTTAACAAAAAAAAAAAAAAAAGTTAAAGTATGAGCTGTTGCTGGTTCATCAGACCACTTACTAGTTTCTTTGAATCTCTCTGTGTAGCCTTGCTAGCCACTATGGACTTGTGCTCAGGTGCATCTTGTTCAGCTGTTCCAGTGTTTGATGTAGGCATGGGAGAACCATCTATTTTAGATAATGGAGACACCCTGATTGGGTCTTCATTGGGTAGCCAGGGAAAGAGACCTCTTGCTAGGGATGATATCCCTTCTCCTTCGTAGTCTCTTCAAAAGATGTCCCTAGAAAGAAGAAAGAGAAAGTTAATTGCGGTTATAAGAAGGTTTCCATGTCAAAATAGGATGAAATTATCTTAGCTTGTAGTTTGCTGCAACAGAAGTCTAATCATTGATGTTAAAGACCTCATTCTATTTTTTTCCACTACTCCTAAGCAAGGAGATATTTGTTCAGATCCTGATATGGACAGAGACATTATTTCACCTGAGGGTTCCACAGCCCAAGACTCTCCGACCTTAGAAAGTGATCCTGAGCTTGAACAGATGGAGTTTTTCTCCACATTTGAGGATGTTTGGGAACAAGTGGATGCACCCCCTGTATTGGGCAGATATGATTTAGAGATAAAGAAGTTTTGCACACTGCATCATTCCCTCTATTTTGCCAGCATATAAAGGTGCTTTTAATACTGCCTGAAAAGCTCCTGACTCTCTGCCATTGGTACCAAAAAAAGGGATGCATGAGGTAAATTAATGCAGGCAGTTTCTAGGATTTTTCAGGTTCCTAAGCTTTTTTCTTCCTCCAAATCCTGTACTCCTTTTTAAAAGACAAAACAAACAAGCACTGTTTCTTGGCCAACAGACACACCAACAAGATGGAAGCCGAGGAGTCTAATGAAAATCTCGATATGCTTTTTTTTTTTTGTTTTTTTGTTTTTTTTCCCCCCAGTCAGTTGCTGTCTTTAGAATGACTATCCCAGAATCCAAGCCACCTACCCACCTCCTGCACCATTTCTAACTCTTTCAAAGCAGCTGACGCTGTATGCTCCCTTTAGCCAATACACTGTTTCAGACAGATGTGTTTTGGAGGAGGTGATTTAGGAGGGATACCATCGGCAGTGGATAGTCCCCCCCCCCCCCAGTCAAATGGAATCGTTTCCTCTAGTGCTCCAAACCATGTTGACTGCAGGAGTCGTAGAACATGATGTTAAGTTATCCATCTCTCTTTCGTTCTTGCTGTTAGGGTTTGGAGCCGATTCCTGGCTCTGACTCTGCCATCTTCTATAGCTCAAGAACTGTTTACTGGCTCGAGGCTACCCCTTATCCCAGAATGCCCAGAGTCAGCTACCCAGATTTCGTTTGCCGCTTCAGCTGCGAGGTTGCTTTATTACTGGCTCAGGCTTAGTATAGTTTTTTTCTATTATAATTGTTTATTCTTAAAAATTTGTCAAGTATCATCAAGTTTTTGTTAAACTAGATATAGTACTTTTTCCCTTATCGCTTTCTTGTATGTTTTTAGCTTTGTTGGCCGCCGTTCCATAACTCGGAGGCCTTTCCTTCCCCTGAACTCATTTAAATTAGAGAATCCCCCCCCCCCCCCCCCCTTAGGACAGTCGTTTAAATTAGAGGCTCTCCTTTCTATTCCTTAACTTAAAAAAAAAAAAAAAAAAAAAAAATTTTTTTTTAGTTTACTAGTATAACATTTTTCTTATTGTTATTGTGGTTCTTTAGTTTGTTAGAAAAATGTCTAAAGATACCAAGGTGTCTGGCTTCAAAAAGTGACCCATGCTGTCAGAAAATGTCTCTGACAGACGGGCACACTAGTTGTGTATATTGTTTGGGCGCTGTTCTCCTGCAGGACTCCTGTTCTATATGTCATGCTTTTTGTCCAAGGGTCCTGCAGGAGTGCAAAAACAAATTAATCCTTGGGGGATTATTGAAGCCTCAGGATTCTCCGGCTAAAAGTACTCAGACAGCGAAATCCCCTAAGTCTGTCAAGCCATCGGCTCCACCTTTGGAGCAGACTCCTTTACTTGACCAACCAAGTATGTCGGCGGACAACAACTCAGTCGGCTCCATCTGATATTTCGGAGCTGTAAGAGACTGAGGTCTCCGTCCTTGGAGCCCATCCACTCGGCAGCTCAGTCACCCTTGTTAGAGTGAACGTAGGCGCCATTCTTCCCAGTCCTCTTGATCCTCTAAATTATCGGATCATGATGTGGAGAGAGTAGCAAGTAGGTTGCTTCAGTCACAGGAACTGGCAAAATTACTGTCCAGCCCACCTCAACATCTGCTCCAACCGCTTCTATTTCCGTTTCCTCCTTTGACTATTTTTAGTTCTGAGCCGGAGACCATGGATCTGCAGGTAGTAGAACAGTCTGCGCCGATAATCTCTCCTTTGGTTGCAACGTCTGCTCCGATCACCTCTATTGTACCTTCTATCAAGGGATCTGGGTGCCCGGGGCGCTCTCGTCTGCTCCAGGGGGGGGGAGTGGCATCGGACCCTTGTCCAATCTCGTTCTCCTCCTCAGAGCTTTGGCGCAGGTAAGCTCTGCTCCCACATTGGCCTCGGAGCAGCACCCTGGACGTGGAGGATGACGCTTGTTTCTTCGGAGACAGAGCTTTCTCTGCCTAGAGGTCGGGATGCCTTCGAGGTCATGCAGAGTGTGCTGTCCCCCCGAAACAGCTCTGCTGCCAGCTCCATCGGCTCCTCCCCCCGTGGTGTCTGTTCCAACCTCTACTCCTCCTCCAGACCCCAAGCTTAGGGAACCTATGCCCCAGGACACCCCTTTGGGTGATCCCTCTTCTTCCGAAGCCTCCCTTGATCTCTCAGAAGAGCCTCCCCGGAAGAAGTGCAAGAGGAAGCACATAGACTCACGGAGTCTCTCAACTCTAATACAGACATGGATGAATCGGAAGGGTCCCCAAGGTCCCTCACTGAATATGTTTCCTTTTCAGACATCCTGGAAATGCTTAGACAGAGGAGGGACTGGACTTCCCTAGCCCTTACAGAGGACGAGTTTGTATACCTGGACACATTCGGTTCCCGACCTTCCACCTCCTGGGTATCGCCTCCTTTCGATCCACTCATGTCTGTAGGGGCTCGGAAGGCTTGGTCAGCTCCAGATTCTGTGAAACCTACTCCAAGGAGACCAAACAAATGTATTGCAGCCCCCTAGGACAAACCATTCCTCTCCAAAGGTGTGTCCATTGATGCCATGGTGGTACCAGCAGCCACCAAGAAAGAGTTAGCAGAAACCTCTTCATCTGTTCATCCTCCAAAGAGTCTCAGACAATGGACAGATATGGAAAGTGAATGTTTGCTTCAGCGACCTTTTCAAAGAGGTCCCTGAACTATCTATGCCATTTTACGCATCTTCAAAGGTTTCTCCTGAAAGAGCTTGGAGATGCCCTTCAAGATCCTACAGCTGAGGGAGTACCAGCCAAATTAGCTTCTCAGCTTGCGACTCAATTCCATAGTCGACTCCTCCATGAGGCTGATGTCCTATGCAGCCGATGGAGTGAGTAGAGCCACAGGGACAGGTGTGGCTCTCAGGAGACGTGCTTGGATGTGGCTGTGTCAGTTTGCAGAACCCTTTCAAGCGTCCTTCACCAATACTCCCTTTGATGCTTCTTTTCTCTTTGGGCCTCAAGTGAAAGGCACGTTGACCAGGTGTGAGCAGGAAAGCAAGACTCTCTCTGCCGTGGGAGTCTGTTTTTCCACCCCTTCCAGACCTTATCCCAAGGGTCAGAAGAGCGGAAAGATGTGGTTCCGAAAATCCCAGGGACCCTTGCCTGACACACGGTGATTTTTTTCCCCCCAGGGTCAGAGGGGGAAAACAATAACAGACATCGCCCTTGTGGCAGGGGGGGACCGCAAAACCAGGGGGATAGAGAAACTCTCTCTGCCAAGCCCTTCCAGCATCCCTGAAGGGTTGCCAGACTGCTCACTTCTGGAGGCAGTCAGGGGAAGACTTTCACTGTACCCAAAAGCCTGGCAAAATATAACAAGAGACAGATGGGGTACTATCCATTATATCCGGAGGTTACAAAATTCCCTTTCATCAATCCCCCATAGAATCAAAAATGTCCATCCCAGATGTCCCACCCAATCTGAGGGATCGAGCAGTCAAAGAAGTTTCAAGACTGCTAGAAAAAAGAGCCATTCAAGAAGTCCCCGCAGACCAACTAGGATCCGGAACTTACTCAAGATTCTTTTTAGTACCAAAAAAGAGAGGGCACTGGAGACCAGTACTGGATCTCAGCAGATTGAACCAATCTGTACAAAAAGAAAAGTTCCGGATGGTGACACTGCAGTCCATTTTCCCTTTTCTGGGTCAGGATAATTGGATGTGCTCGATTAGATCTTCAGGATGTGTACTACCATAGCAAGATGGACAGACACTCCAGGAGATTTCTACCCTTCTGGGTAGGGGCCAGTCATTACCAGTTCAGAGCTCTGCCCTTGGTTAACACCCTGGGAGGTGTTAACCAAGTGTATGGCAGTAGTCACGGCTCACCTAAGGCATCAAGGATTCCAGGTGTTTCCCTATCTAGACTGGCTCCTGACTGCTACCACCAGACATAAACTCTTAGAGGCACGGGATTATACAGTCACATCATGCACTCAACTAGGCATTACAGTAAATTTCGAAAAATCTGCCTTGTTGCCCTGTCAGTCTATCACATACATAGGAGCAGAATTAAACTCAAAAGAAATGTTTGCAAGATTACCACACTAGTTTCCACTATTCGTCAACAAGTGTTAATTTTAATGCAGAGCAAAAGGATTCAAGTCAGATATGTCCTCCAAGCTCTAGGCTCCATGGCAGCTGCCATTCTTCTTGTCCCATTAGTGTGTTTCCACATGAGAATCCTTCAGTGGCTTCTTTTCACGCAGTGGTCTTTCCAGGAGCTATCCTTGTCTCACATGATCCTCATCACAGAAACCTGCAAAAGGCACCTTTCTTGGTGGATGGTCTCCCCACTAGTAGTTCAGGGCAGACCTTTCATACAACCCCCTCCGGTAGCCACAGTGACCATGGATGCCTCCCTGATAGGGTGGGGGGGCATTATCTAGGCAGGACAGTCCAAGGCCCTTGGCAACATCACGAGTACCATCTGCATATCAGTGTCCTAGAAATAAGTGGTGCTCTTAGCGTTGCATGCCCTTCGAAACTCTCTTCCTTCTGGGACCATTGCAATCCAAACGGACAACATGTCAGTGGTGTGGTACATAAACAAACAGGGCAGAACCAGGTCTTACCCCTTGTGTCGAGAAGCACTCAGACTGTGGCAATGGGTGATTTCCTCCCAACGTTTTCTGATAGCAACGCACATCCCTAGGAAATCCAACATCATAGTGGACAGGCTCAGCAGAGCTATCCTCATGCCTCACGAGTGGTCTCTAAATCAGGAAGTTGTGGATCGTATCTTCCGCAAATGGGGACAGTCTTGCTGCGATCTATTTGCCACTCCTGTCAACAAATGCAGCAGCTACTTCTCCCTACTTCCTCTTCCAGGTCATATACCCAGAGATGCTCTAGTCCATGATTGGCCTCAGGGACTCCTTTACGCCTTTCACCCTTTTCCCCTAATACCAAGACTCATACAGAAAGCAAAATCGTTGGGTTGCAAAATGATCCTCATTGCCCCATATTGGCCTTGGCAGATATGGTTCCCATTCCTGCATGTCCACATTCTGGATCAACTGTGGATTCTGGACCTGGTTCCAGATCTGATTCATCAATCAGGTGGATTGCACCAATCTCTTCAAACTCTCCAGCTTACAGCTTGGTTATTCCACTTCCAACCTTAGCAAGGCTTTCCAGAGTCTCCCCAGCAGTCCATGATAGTTTCCTCACATAAGTCTACTATGAGGAAAACGTATGCTAGTAAATGGAAACAGTTTTTTTACTGGGCAGAATGTAGAAATTTGGATCCTTTCTCAGCCCCAGTCCATGAAATTCTTGAATTTCTAGCACAACTCTTTCAGTCTGGTGCGGCTTCCGCTACCATTAGAGTACAGCTAGCTGCCATTTCTAATTTTCATATAGGTATGTTTAATTCTAGCATTATGTCTCATAAGCTCCACAAGGCCTTCGAGAGGAACATCTCTTCTTAGACCCCCAGTTAGAGATCCTTCTCCTCCTTGGGATCTCAATTTAGTTTTAGCTTCCTTAATTTTGCCTCCTTTTGAACTGGCAGCATCATGTTCCTTAAAATTTCTTTCTTGGAAGACACTTTTTCTGGTTGCTATCACTTCATCTAGACGTGTCTCAGAACTTCAAGCACTGTGTTCATCTTCTTTACCTGGAGTTTGACAAGGACAGAGTTTCTCTGAGGACCAATCCATCCTTTATTCCTAAAGTCTGCTCAGAGAACAATTTAAATCAATCCATAGATCTCCCAGTTTTCTTTCTCAATCACAGCAACAAGGCAGAATACAAGCTCCACCAATTGGATGTGCACAGACAATTGTGTTTTTATCTCCATAGAACTAAGAAAGTCAGACCAGTTATTTCTTCCTTATGCTTTCAACAAACAAGGCCTACCAGTTTCTAAGATGACCTTCTCCAGATGGTTATCTGATACTATTGCCTTTATTTATCAGTTACGAAATAGAGCTACCAGCTAAACCAAAAGGTCATTCTACTAGAGCTGTAAGCCACCTCTGTAGCCTTTCAGTCTAGGTTGCCCATAGACTCAATCTGTGCAGCTGCCACTTGGGCAAGCCATCATACTTTTATCTCTCATTACAAGGTGGATATGGTCTCCCGGAGCAGAGCTTCCTTTGGTTCTACTGTTCTGAATAGTCTGTTCCAATGAGCCACCTGGGATTTTAGGTGCTAGGGATGCTGTCCCAAACAGCAAGAATGAAGGTGAGATGGACAGCTTAACATAAAGAAGTTATGTACCTACCATAATGTTCCATGTTAGTTGTCTTCATCTTGCCTTCCTCCTTGCGTCCCTCCCTCCTTCCCCCTTCTTAGAGGATTGAGAGGAGTTTTTTGCTTTCACTGGCTGAGTATCTTTTATTACTTCACATGCCAGGTATTTTGACTTTCCTTGTTTAGGTGTATTGGACAACCAGTTTTTAGGTAACTGGTTACTCTACTTATGTCTAGTGTGCGCTGTCACAAATGAGATTTGAGTAGCTGACGCAGGGCATTCTGGAATAAGGGGTAGCCTCGAGCCAGTAAACAGCTCTCGAGCTATAGAAGATGGCAGAGTCTGAGCAGAGGATCGGCTCCGAACCCCCAAACAGTAAGAAGGAAGGTGAGATGAAAACTACTAACATGGAACGTTATGGTAGGTACATAACTTATTTTTCCTGTACATCAAGTGGGAAAAGGCTTTTATTCCATAATATCTCTTGGAGACCAATTTTAGATCTTTCTTTAAATCTTTTTGTAAAAATTCCATAGTTCAGGATGTTGATCCTTCAAGCAGTGTTGCCTCTGATCTCGGATAATAATTTTATGGAAGGGATGTAGCCAAAGAATTTAATTTTGTAGTCACATGCTGTTATTGATATCCTCCAGCCCACCTGGCAGTTAATTTTTTTTTTTTGACATGCCCCTCCAGCATTTAAATATCTGCATCACTTCCTCCTCTAAAGTATTAAATATATATTTTATCAATTTAGGTAACTCTTATTGGGTGCCTTAATGTAGACAGTTGTGAACATTTTATGGCCTAAAATGTATGTTTTTTTCTGTCTAGAAAATTGTACTCTAGTACAAAGAATATGCCTAGCTGCACTCTTGCTTTATGGTAGTTTTAGGCCTCAGAGGCTTTCCATCACATTCCAGTAGCAAACAGCTTAGAGATTTCTAAGATTGTGTGCCTGGGTCACATTATCAATGCATTACCCTTTGGGCTGACAGTTTCACTAAGACAAAGTGTCCATTCCCAGTAGTGGCCCACTGCAAATCACATGATATCCACATTTTTACTTATTTAAGCAACTTGCTTATTTGTACAGTCTTTTCTCACTTGTGAGGAGTCCTTAAAGGTTTCTTCCCTACTAGAACATCTTGGATTCCAGATAAGTATTCAGAAAGATAACCATTTGAAATATCAGGGACTGGCTGAAAAAACAGACTTACCTATACCAAGTTTGAGATGGCCATTTCACAGAATATTCCATTTTTTCTGAGGTATGGTGATCTTAGAGTTGGTGTATACAAGTTTGAGGGAGTGGGCAAGGGCTCTTTACCCCTGTAAAAAGTTTTAAAGGAGAAGAGCGATGTTTAAGATTCACTCTTCCCCTGTATTTTCTTTCTTTTTTTTTTTTTGGCTTGTTGGCACTCTGCATTTCGGTTGCTGACATTTCAACAGGGAGCCATTCAAAAATTCTCCTTTAGTGTGTCACGCACGATTGCAATTCTCTGCCTAACGGACACTGCTTCAAAAGGGTTTCCTTCCCCAAAGGTGGATTTGTATCGGAAAGTTTTCCAGAACTTTTCTTGCCAGTCTCAAGCTAAGCCTAGAGAATTTCAGAATATTAGGCCTCATGGCTTCTGTATCACTGCTGCAGTAGCCTAATCTTTGAGTTGTATCCTGCCAAGGATATAACAGCTGGCCAGCTTCCAAACCTTCAGGGCACCCTTCACTCTGGAAATGAGCTGTCTAAAAATATGGGCATGGGCACTAAGCCATTTAGAGCTTTCCTGCTGCCATTGAGAGAGCTCCTGTGTAGGCTTTTCAGGATTGATAGTTGGCCAGTGCTGTTCTGTTGCTGGGCAGATAGTTTCCCTTTGGGGGGAGCCCTTCTACATCTTAAATTTGTTTAAATATGTTTTCCTTGTTAGAAAAGTTGCTTTTTATCTAGGAGTTAGTGTTTTAAAGGACTGTCATAAGACTTAATGGTACTTTTAAAAACAGGAGGGCACTTTTTTTCTTGTCAGATTAAAAGTTGTTTGAACCACTGTAAAACTACCTTTTCTGTGGATACACTGTATTTAGTTGTGGGGCTGACAGAGTATATTAAATTGCTTTTACGGGGGAACATTAACTCTTTTGGACTTTTGAATTTTTACTGGCTTGTGCTGCTTGGTTTCCCTGGGAAAGAGGCACTATTTTTTACTTGACCATGGAACAAGCCGCCTGTTCCATGGTTAGTCCTTCCAGCCATAAACAGAAAACGCTAAGCAAGCAGCCTTTGCCACCACAGCAGGTTTGCATTTTGCCCTCAGATGCAGTGGGTGACTCTGCTGTAGCCAAAGCTGGTTCCTCAGACAACTCATCTTTTACTGGGTTGCCCTCAGTGGGCAAGGGAGAAACACCTTTGTCAGTCCTGAGAGAAAGGGCAGAGAAGTCTTTCCTGGTAAGTTAAAATGTGCTTATTCCTGGGGAAGCTGCTGCTGCCATTAACTTGGCTGGCTTCAGTTTTCCTGTCAAAAATAAACTGAAAACTAAATGTCTATCTGTTCCTGTTAAAATGTTCCCAGACAGGAGTAGTTAGGTCTATCTCAGGGCCTTGTTCAGACTACTGATCCTTATAAGTTGGTTTCCTGTAGAGATTCAAGATGCTGAATCTGGGACAGATGCAAGGTTTTCGCCTTGGATTTCTGAGCAGTCTGTGTGGAGAAAGTGGTATCTGATTATCCCCGTGGCAGATTCTCTTTCTGTGAGACTGTTTCCAGAATGTGTCAGTGTTTTCAGTGGAAAAAGCACTGAAGTTCCTTAGTTCCTCAGAAAATACTATGAGCTGTTGCAAATGGAATTTCTTTAACATTTTCTCATCCCTCCTGTGCTATCAGCATTGGAGGATGGGTGTCTCTCTGCTTGCAGTTTCCCTGATATTCAGCCTGCTGCCAAAAAGAACTGTAGTTTTTTACATACTGATCCCAAACCTGATCCAGCAGCTATAGCTGTAGTTAATACAACTGTTGCTAAGCATTTAGTTAATTCTAATCCTTTTCTGACAAGGATGGTGGAATAATTAAGCATAGAGGGAAAGTGTATAATTCTGCAACTTTGATTTTCACAATTTTTAATTGTCAGGCTGATATATTAAACTTTATTCTTACTAATTGCGAAAGTGTGAGGAATGTTTTGTCTGCAGTTTTTTTTCTTTTGTGTTAACAGTCTGCTTTAAATGCTTTAGATTCTTTTATCTCACAGGTGACAACACATTGTTTAAAGTATGTATATGACACTGATGTTTTGACTGTGGCTGCTGGTACTGTATTGAAGAGTTGCCTGGCTGCATTCTCCGAACCTCCGAGATGATGTAAAAAACTAAGACTTTAAATTACCCTTTGGAGAATTTTTGGAGCCCGCCCTGCTCAAGAGGTCATCAAAAAAAAAGTGATGAAAAGGATAGGCTGATTCAGGAAATCTCTAAAGATTTTTCAGCCCTCCTTTTCCAGATTTTCCAATGGATTCTGTACCCTCTCTTCCAGTTGTGCTAAGAAACAAAATAAACAGTCTTAATTAAAATGCTGGTAAACAGATGTTTAAGAAGCAGTGGCAAGGGATTTCCAAAAGGAGGGCAGGACCCCCCCCCCCCCCCCAAAAAAAAAAAAAGACAAAGGACTATTTAAGAGGCCATATCTCTTCTCCCCTTTCTCTTTCAAGGAGTAATTCCTCATCTTACAGCTCAGACTCCTCTTTTTCTCCCTGTCCTCAAACTTGTATTGCTGCAGGGAGTAATAGAACCAGTTCCTCTTTCCTAATTAGGGATTTTTTTTTAAGGATGTTTTTGTGCTAAAGAGAGAGAATGCCTGAAGACCAATTCTGGATCATTCTTTCCTAAACTAATTTGTGATGGTGTTCAAGTTCAAAATGCTGTTGCTCCTCTTCCATCATTCAAGTTTTCTAAACTGTACTAAATTTAAAAAGATGCATATCACTTTTTATCCAGACTTCAGGCATTTCTTTAGGTATTGTATGTCTGGATCACATTCAGTTCTCTGCTTTACTCGTTGGACTATCCACTCCACCAAGATTATTCATAAAGTGTCTGACTCCAGTTATAGTTTATTGTAGGCTGTAGGGTATCCACATTTTTCCATGTTAAGACTACTTGCTTATCTCTGCATATTCGCTTTCAAAGTGCCAGGAATCTCTCACTTGGTTAAAATCTCTTACACAGATTGGGATTCCAAGAGAACATTCAGAAGTCTTGACTCCTTTCCACAGATTTGTGTTCCTGGAGTGTCTACTAGATACTTTAATTCAAAGAGCTTTTCTTTCACAGGAAAAAAATAAGTTTATATCTTTAACTGGCTCTACATTTTTCCATTCAGACTTTGGTCACTGCAGGGGACTCGCAACATCTGTGATTCTCATGATATCCTGGCAAGACTTCATATGGGAAATCTACAGTGGTGTATGAAGTCTCCCTTTGGGTCCCATCACCAACACCCATTATTTATTTATTTTACATTTGTTGACTGGGAATGTCTGACTGGGCCAGTAGTCCTTTTTCAGCAGAGGCCTGGGGAGAAAAGCTCCACACAGAGAACAATTACAGATACGTTTGGGTAGAGTGCTTATACAGCATCACAGTGCATGCGTAGATACAGGGGTCTGAATGGAGAGATGAAAAGTCAACAGGTAAAGGAGAGTAGTAGTGCTGAAATTTAATTCATCCTCAAGTCTTGTTGAGTACATTCACAAGGTGGACCATGTCTTTCTCAAAATCTCACCAAGGCGACACTGATATGTAGACTGTATTTATATACCCTATATCATGGACAGAAGTAGGTCATAAACTAAAAAAGATAGGTGGGTGCACAAGACCCAGGATAAAAATGTGCCCAATCCTGGTAGGCGCACTGGTGCCAGGACTGGAAAAGATGGTGTAGAATCCTCAAAGTACAGAAGCATTCCTACAGTGGGGCCAGGCCCAGGGGCAGGATCCACCCCCCCCCCCGTTGTAGAAGGAAGTAGCAGTCCACAAAAACTGATACGCCAAAGACGAGCCATAAAGTTGATAAAGTAGACTGTTGAGGATAAGAAATTATGCATTGTTACTATTATGCAAAAAGCCCAGAATTTCCAGACACAAGATATACAAAATGATTGAGAGAAATTAAAGAAAAATATTTATGCAAGAAAAACTGTCAGAAGCCTTAAATGAAAATTTGTTTCATTAATACAACGGATTTGTGAAACAGTATATAGATCAAGAAACCTTTATCTGTTTAGAAAAAAAAGCATCTGAGGAAGTGCGAAAATATAAACCACAAAACCAAGAGATATTTGAGAAGTATAAAAAAGAAATATGGACATGGGAAAGAGAGATTTGATATGGTGCAATATTTATCCAAAGGGGAAAGCCAAATTAATCAATGTAAAGAAGGCAGCCCCAAAGATACTTGAAGAAAAATACAGGCAAAGGCATCCGGAAAATTTCACAAAAAAATAGTATCACAAAGATAGAACGTAGAAAAGATCATCAGTAAAGTAGAAGTTAAAAAAAAAATAAAAGTTGAAGTTATGAAGTGCCTGCGAAGTAGAAGATTTGATGTAGAAGGCCTAACACGGATTTTGTCACAGCAGGATGGAGCGAGTCCCTGAAGCAGGGAGAAACGTGAAGATCAAGAAACATCTGAAGTAGTACAGACATGGGAAAGAGAGATTTAATATGGTGCAATGTTTATGCAAAGGAGAACGCAAAACTAACCTGTACAAAAAGAGCAGCACCAAAGATGTCTGAAGAGGAAATGTATAGAGAGAGAAACGGCTTCAGGTAAAACCCAGGTGCACAAAACCAGAAATATAAAGAACCAAAAATACACGGGGGTACCACACAATAGCGTCTTTAATAACACACAAAAAATAAAACAGTGGTGAGCGCTTTCGCAAAACTAATTGCTTCATCAGACAAGGAAATAAAACACTCCATTACTTATATACAGATGGAACCATTGACTCAATCACTGATATCCTAGGTCAATTAAGGCATTAAAGCTATATAAAACTTATATAAAACTTATATAAAACTTATAAATGTAGAAAAGGCTGCATATAGAGAAAACTGCATATAAAAGACTGCGTATAAAAAAACTGCATGTAAATGCATATAAAAACTGCATACAAAACTACTGGTAAAAAAATAAGTAATATGCATAGATGTAAACTCCATAAATACTGTAGCTATGAAAGACGTAGAATAAAAAAGCTAAAAATCTGGATCTAGTCATAAAATTATGTATCTGTAATATGTATGTATAACTAAAAGTAGTCTGTCTCTAAAATGTGAATAAATATAAAAATGAATATAGTGGGTGCCCAAAATTAAACATGTTTGAGACGTCTTGCTTTCAAGAAAGGAACCAAGGAAGTAGAGCCATTAAGGCCTGGATATTTATCTGCATTCAATTTAATAATCCATCTCTGTTCACAGCTTTCAGTAAAATTTTCTATATCCCCTTTAATGTTTTTGTGTATGCGCTGTAGCACAAAAAACTTGGAGTGTGAATTATCTGTATTAATAATATGCTGGGCGAGTGCATTAGTAGGTTTCTTATTTTTGACATCCCGAAGATGTTCTAGAATTCTGTCTTTAAGAAATCTATTCGTTTTACCCACATAAAACACCGGACATTTCTGACAAAAACAATAGACAACATCAGTGCTCTTGCAATCAGCGTAAGTATTAAGCTGTAACTGAAAATGCTTGGTGGAGTGGACATAAGTATTTATGCTGTAAGTATAGGGGCAGGCACTGCATGACCTGCAAGGAAAAGTGCCCTGACGTGAAGAAGGGATGACTTTCTTAGGCACTTCCTTGTTACATAACTGCTTCTTGAGTGACATATTGTTCTTGAAACTGAATAGTGGATCTTTACGGGTAATAACCTGCAACTGTGGTACCTGTTGTAGTAGGTGCCAATGTTTCTTAATGACGTCAACGTATTGGTTGACGTCACTCGCAAACTGTAACACTACTCTAAATTCATTATGTGGCCTAGAGTTTATGTTAAATGGATTATTACATGGAACTACCTCGTTGTTGTTGAAATAAGGTCTACATTTAGTTGATCTCATATGCCATGCATCAGATATAGTTTTATCAATTTCATCAGGTTGGTATCCTCTAGCTATAAACTCAAATTTTAAATTATTTAATGCTAGTTGTGCATCCTCGTCATCATGTAATCTTAGTGTCCTATAAACTTGCCCTTTTAATACATTTCTCGGGATGTGCCTGGGATGCATACTAGTTTTGTGTAGGTATGTGTTCTTTCTGGTTGGTTTGTGGAAGATTCTACTCTTAAGACGGTTAAATTCAGCTTTAGCTAGATGTACATCAAGAAAATCAATCTCAGCTGCAGATAGCCGGTATGTGAATTTTAAAGTGTCAGTGGTGGTATGCAGATAATTAACAAAAGATGCAAAATCTAAACCATTGCCATTCCATAGAATAAAAACGTCGTCCACAAAACGTACATACCATAGCACTTGATGTAAGAAAGGATTCAACCCGGAGAGTATATGTGTTTCTTCCCAGCAATCCATGTATTGTACCTTCAACAAAGATGGATAAGGGCTCTGTGCACCACCCAGCCCCTGACACTATGGGACACATTGGTGGTAAGACCAGGTCTTTATGTACCTTAGGTAAACCATAAATTCTAGGTATAGTGGGTCTGAGGACATTAAAGTACTTTAAATAATGGTTAGTCTATCAATCCAGTAATAAGAAGATCAAACATATAAGAAATGACACTTTAAAAGTATGGTCAATGCTATTATTGATAGAGACTGATTTATAAGTTTCATTGTTAAGTAAAAGTTTATACATTTGTTGTAGATACAATTGTTTATCTAATAAAACGCCTCCTCCTTTATCAGCCTCTCTAATAACTAATGACTGCAGATTCTTTAACTCTTGTAAGGCTCTTTGTTCGTTAGGAGTGAGATTACTAAAGTAATAGTCACTAGAATCATGCTCACCTATGTCTCTGAAAGATAGTTCACAGATATCTAGAAAGGTAGTTCACAGATATCTAGAAACTTTTGAACACCTGGTGGGGTATTCGGGATAAAACTACTAGGCACATCAGTCCTTGTTCCTGACTCATTAGGAAACACAGATTTCAATGATAAATTTCTGCCTAGTAGCTTTAAGTCTTTAATCATTTCTGTTACATTGGCGTTTTTTGCTGGTATAAAGGACAAACCTTTGTTCAATAAATTAATTTGGTCAGTATTAAGTTCAAAAGAAGAAATGTTTATGACCAAACCTGTATCTAAGTTCTTCTCCTTTTGGGTGTTTGGCCTGCTCCCTCTTGCTGATTCAGCCTGGCTGGCTGTCCTCTGTATTGCTGGTTTTTTGTAAAAGTCTTGTAGGGAAAGGTTGCCTTCAGAGAGAAATCTCCTTTCTTCAAAGAGTCTAAAAAAAAATGCTTTCAGTATTTCTTCCTGCTCGTCTCAGCACTAGCTGTTGTAGAAGAGTTTACATGCAGTTTTTTATACGCAGTCTTTTATATGCAGTTTTCTCTATATGCAGCCTTTTCTACATTTATAAGTTTTATATAAGTTTTATATAGCTTTAATGCCTTAATTGACCTATGACATCAGTGATTGAGTCAATGGTTCCATCTGTATATAAGTAATGGAGTGTTTTATTTCCTTGTCTGATGAAGCATTAGTTTTGCGAAAGCGCTCACCACTGTTTTATTTTTTGTGTTATTAAAGACGCTATTGTGTGGTACCCTGGTGTATTTTTGGTTCTTTATATGTCTGAAGAGAAATACAGACAAAGGAATCCAGACATGGAAAACTTTACAATACAAAAAATAAGACTGAGGAAAAGTAGGAAAAGATTAGCAATGGCGACGTTAAATAAATAGAAACTGAGGTTATGGAGTATCTGCAAAGTGAAGGATTTAGTGTAGAAAATCTAATTCAGAAAGAACCACAACAGGATAGAGTAATGGATGTCTAAATTAAGGGGAAACCAGTAGAAAAGGAAGCAATTGGTCAGGTGCCATATGATAATTTGGACCCTTCCACATAAAATAAGTATAAACATTCACCTGAAGCTAGACAAGAAGGAACGGAACAGGAAACTGTGAAAACTCTGATGCAGTCCATCTTGAGGAGTGCTAGACCAGTGAGTTCCCATATGATAGAGCAACGGATGGCACAGGAGGAAATTGATGAGACTGTGTCGCAGGAAGATGCTATAGAACATTCTATAGAATGCCCGCAGAATTGGAAGACAAGGGATGTGCCTCAGTATGAAAGAAAATGAGCTAAGAAAATAATTACTTGATGTAATAGACATGGACAGATATATTAAGATCAGTGAAAGAAATAGACTGCAGAAGGTTAACAAAACCCAAAAAGTCCTAAGTCTGATAAAACAAATGCATCCTGTTTACTTCTGTCACATGGATCTCTATGAACAGTCCTAATTACTGTATTCATTATTGTGCAGCTAAATTAATAACCAGTTAAAGTTCTATCAGAAGAACACAGGGTAG
This sequence comes from Protopterus annectens, assembly GCF_019279795.1. NCBI lineage: Eukaryota > Metazoa > Chordata > Ceratodontiformes > Protopteridae > Protopterus > Protopterus annectens. Next base: position 1,478,393,570 of record NC_056732.1, read on the forward strand.
TGAGGTAAAGGAAGGTGCGAAGTCGAATACCATCATGAAAATATTGAATAGAGAAAATTGTAAAGCAGTTAAGACAAGTGCCACTGTTAGACTATAGAAGATGGAATAGCTCAACAAAACTACTAAGAAAGATGTGATAAAAGCAATGTGCAATATTAGAACAGACCAGACTCTCATGCACTATCGCAAATAAACTAAGAATTTCAACACAGGCGGATAAACTTATGAAGATAAATATAAAAGAAAAAGTGCAAAATAAGCAATTAATTGATCACCCAAATAAGGTTTTGTAGAGGACTGAGAAATAAGGTAAAAGGAGTTGAAAGACTGCCAAAAAAGAAGAAATAGATTTTGGAGAAGTATTTATGAATATCCCATGGAACATAAAGATGCTAAATGGATAGAAAAAATAAAAGAATAAGAAGTTTAAAGGTACAGGATATGAAATGGGGTGAAGTAACTGCTAGAGAGATTGAAACAAAGTTAAGAAAAGCCTCTAATTGGAAAATCCCAGATCCAGATGCAACACCTAACTTCTGGTTAAAAGTATTAAGATATTTGCATAAAGATTTAGCCGTGAGTAACAACTATTTATATGCGCACCCAGAGGAGACACCAACCTTGCTAACAGGAAAAACCATGTTCCTACTTAAGAGTAAACCTGCAACTACCCTAAAAATTCTAGACCAATAACTTGCCTTCCGATGACGTATAAATTATATGTGGGAATATATGCTGACAGAGTTTATAGTCATTTAGAAGAAAACTCAATTATGGCAGTGGAACAAAATAGTCATATGGAACAAATGATCAATGTTAAGTTGTCAATCTCGCCTTCATTCTTGCTGGATGGGTTCGGAGCTGATCCTCGGCTCCGACTCGGCACTTGCTAAGCTCGAGAGCTAATTTTACCAGCTCGAGGCAACCCTATATCCCATGATGCAAGGCGGAGATTACTCAGATCTCGTTTGCCGCTTCGCTAACGAGGTGCCTTTTTACCAGCTCCAGGTAAGTGAACTTATATAGACTCTTGTCTACCCCCTTTTCTAACTTTTTTCACCTAGGTATTATTTTTTGTTAGTTGTCTATTCACGTTAACCCTATTCCTGCCAGTGTTCCCTCCTTTAAGTGGATTTTTCCCTTACCCCTTGTTAGGCCTTAGGCCTTCCCCTCCCTAAATTTTTTTTCCGTCAGGGAACTTTTTGTGTGTGACTGTCTATGTCCCTGTTAGTGTAAAATAAATTAATTTAATTTTGGACTGAGTGTGTTTGTGTGTCAGTGTGTTTAAGTGTTTCATCGACACAGTTATGTCGAAGGACACTAAGGTCTCAGGTTTCAAGAAGTGTGACTCGTGCTGTCAGAAGATGTCTCTGACAGACGGTCACACTTCTTGTATTTATTGCCTGGGACCTTCTCACCTGCAGGACTCTTATGCTATCTGTCATGCTTTCAGCCCAAGAGTCCTGCAGGAAAGAAAAAATAAGCTCATTTTAAGGGGCTTATTAAAACCCGAGAGCTCCCCGACTAAGTCGGCGCCGGGGAAGCCCTCAACCTGCTAAGCCTTCGGCTCAGGCTTCCAAGCCGTCTGCTTCAGGTTCGTCCTCTCCTGGTTCGAGATCGGCTCCAGCCGGAGCCGATCCTTCCATACCAGTGTCAGTATCGGCTCCATCCGGCGCCGATACTGTTAAGTCTAGACACTCAGTGTCTGCTCTGGTCGGAGCCGACGTCTCTTCGGCACCGATGGCTCCATTGATCTCAAAAAAGAGATCTCGATCCCCTTCTGTGGAATCAATTCATTCGGCTCCGAGATCACCTTTGCTCTCGGAGCGGAGCCATCGGAGCCGATCTTCTCTGTCATCCAGGCTATCTGATCACGACCTTGAGAGAGTGGTGAGTAGACTATTAAAGTCTCAGGCATTGGCCCAAATTCTCCATAGCCCATCTCAACAGACGGTAGCTATATCTCATCCAATGAACATTCCTCCTTCGACTCTCTTACAGAGCTCTTAGCCGGAGCTCCTCGGAACCGGTACCGTTGTGACTTCGGAGCCGATACAACCCCTTTCGGCTCCGTCGTCCTTGGCTCCGATTTCCTCCTTGAGACCTTCATTGGAGGGATCCGGGCGTCTGCTCTCTCTCATCTGCTCCGAGGGGGCGAGTGGCATCGGACCCTTGTCCGACCCTGTTCTCCCTCTCGGAGCTTCGGTGTTGGTGAGCTCGGCCCCAACATCTGCCTCGGAGCCTTCCCTCTCGGTGAGGCCTGGGGTTCCTATCTCTTCGGAGCGGGAGCCTTTTGGTCTCTCTGATGGGGGAGCCTTCGAGGTGATGAGGAGTGTACTAGCCCCTGGGCTTGGTCAACGGACAGTTCCATCGGCTCCTCCCACTACAGTGCCTGCTGACTTCTCTTCTCACTCTCTTGCTCCCGGACCCAGAGATCCAACGCCTCAGGCTTCCCCATTGGGAATATCTTCCTCTTCCGGGGCTTCTCCTGATCCGTCAGGAGAACCCCCCCGGAAGAGGACATGTAAGAAGAAACATTTAGACTCCCCTGAGTCTACTACATCAGATACTAACTTGGATGAGTCTGAGGGGTCCCCAAGGTCCTCCTCTGAGGATGTCTCATTTTCAGATATCCTTGAAATCCTTAGAGGGGGAACTGGCCCTCCCTTAATCCCTCAGAGGACGAGTCAGTATACCTGGAGGCGTTCAGATCTCGACCCTCCACCTCCTGGGTGTCTCCGCCTTTCGACCCTCTCATGGAAGTAGTGGCTCGGAAGGCGTGGATGGCTCCGGATTCGGTGGAACCTACCCCTAGGAGACCTTCAAAATTTATTACAGCACCACAAGATAGACAATACTTAACAAAAGGTGTCACAGTTGATGCCATGGTGGTGGCTGCTGCCACCAAGAAGGAATTAGCTGATCCTTCAGTACCTGTTCATCCTCCTAATAAGTATTCTAGGACTATGGACAGGTACGGTAAGCGGATTTTTTCTTTAGCGACTTTTGCCATGAGATCGCTGAACTATCTATGCCACTTCACCCGCCTTCAAAGAGATGTTCTTAAAGAGTTGGGAGAAGTTTTACAGGATCCGTCAGCTGCTGGGTCTCAAGATAAGATTACCTCACAGCTTGGAATCCTTAACTCCATTGCTAACTCCTCCATGCGGTTCATTTCTTATGCAGCCGATGGAGCGAGTAGAGCCGCAGGCACAGGAGTGGCTTTAAGGCGTCAGTCCTGGATGCGGCTTTGTAATTTTGCAGACCCCTTCAAGGCGTCTTTCACAAACTCCCCTTTTGATGGCTCGACCTTGTTCGGTCCTCAAGTGAAAGACACTTTGACTAGATGCGAACAAGATGGCAAAACTCTTTCTGCCGTAGGAGTCCGTTTCTCCGCCCCTTCTAGACCTTACCCCAAAGGACAGAAGGAAGGAAAAATCTGGTTCCGCAAATCTCAAGGAGTCATGCCTGACGCACTAAGTCAGTTTACCCCCAGAGGCAGAGGGGGTAACAACAATAGACGCCGCCCTAGGGGCAGAGGGGGTCCGCAGAATCAGGGTAGCAGAGAGCCTCTTTCTGACAAACCCTTCCAGCATCCCTGAGATGTTGCCCGATTGTCCGCCTTCGGAGGCAGTCGGGGGAAAATTATCGCTGTACCCAATAGCCTGGCTTTCCCTTTCTCAAGACAAATGGGTACAGTCAATTATATCCGAGGGTTACAAAATTCCCTTTATTCAAACCCCAATTCAACAAAAGGGAACCCTTCCAGACGTTCCACCCGGTCTAAGGGAACTAGCAGTACTAGAAATATCAAAACTGCTAGTAAAAAAAGCCATCCAGCCAGTCTCGGCAGACCAAATAGGATCCAGAATCTACTCAAGGTTTTTTTTAGTTCCAAAAAAGACAGGGGACTGGAGACCAATATTAGATCTGAGCAAACTCAACAAGTTTGTAAAGAAATCAAGATTCCGGATGGTCACGCTCCAGTCCATTCTGCCCTTTCTGGGCAAGGACAATTGGATGTGCTCAATAGATCTTCAGGATGCGTACTATCACATAAAAATTCACAGACGCTCCAGAAGATTTCTCCGCTTTCGGCTGGGCACCAGTCACTTCCAATTCAGAGCCCTGCCCTTTGTACTCACTACAGCCCCCAGAGTGTTCACCAAATGCATGGCACTGGTTACGGCTCACCTGAGACGTCAAGGATTCCAGGTGTTTCCATATCTAGACGACTGGCTCCTCACTGCCACCACCAGGCATCAGCTTCTCCAAGCCAGAAATTACACAATTCACACCTGCAGAGGGCTAGGAATTTCTATAAATTTCGAAAAATCTGCCTTGTCGCCTTGTCAATATATTACCTTTATAGGCGCAAATTTGGACACCGCTCAACTTTCTGCAAGGTTGACAGACCAAAGGATCTTGGACATTCAAAAACACGTCCAAGTGATTCTATTCAGCAACAAAATTCAGGCCAGATTTGCTCAAAGTACTGGGTCTTATGGCGGCCGCCATAACACTTCTTCCCCCTCGCCCGCTTTTACATGAGGCTACTACAATGGATGCTATTCACTCAGTGGTCTTTTCAACAACTTCCCATGCGTCACCAGATCATAGTAACCCCAACTTGCAAAAGACATCTGTCTTGGTGGGTATCGTCCCCTCAAATCCATCAAGGCAGACCATTTGTTCCTCTTGCCCCAGTTGCCACGGTTACATCGGACGCCTCCCTGATCGGGTGGGGGGTGCATTATCAGGGCAGAATGGTCCATGGCACTTGGCAACCTTTTGAGTACCATCTGCACATAAATGTTCTGGAGATGAGAGCAGTGCTTTTAACGTTGCAAGCCCTCAACGACTCTCTTCCTCAGGGAACAATTGCAGTTCAAACGGACAATATGTCCATAGTATGGTACATAAACAAACAGGGCGGAACCAAGTCCTATCCACTATGTCGAGAGGCTCTCAGACTTTGGCAATGGGCGATCTCCTCTCATCGGTTTCTGATAGCAACGCACATCCCCGGGAAATCCAACATCATAGCGGACAGATTGAGCAGAGCTATTCTCATGCCTCACGAGTGGTCTCTCAAACAGTCAGTGACGGAAGAGATTTTTCAGAAGTGCGGACTTCTTTGCTGCGACCTTTTCGCTACACCTCAAAACAGCAAATGCCCAGACTTATTCTCTCTCTTCCCTCTTCTAGGCCATCCCCCCAGAGACACTCTAACCCAAGATTGGCCCCGGGGACTTCTTTACACCTTTCCTCCTGTTCTGCTGATACCTCAGCTAATTCAGAAAGCAACCGCCTTGAGAGCCAAGTTGATTCTCATTGCCCCTTATTGGCCTCGACAGATATGGTTTCCGTTCCTACATCATTACCTCTTGGTACAGCCATGGCATCTGGACCCGGTTCCAGATCTTCTGACCCACCAGTCGGGTCAACTGCACCAATCCATACCCTCTCTCAACCACACTGCTTGGTTGCTCCACTTCCATCCTTAGCCAGGCTTCCTATGATTTCTAATCCTGTACGGGATATCATAGTAGCTTCCCTAAAATCCTTCTACCAGATCTACACTAGTAAATGGCGACGTTTCTCTTTCTGGGCAAAAGCTAGGAACATAGACCCCTATACTGCTCCAATTCATTCGGTATTGGACTTCCTAGCTCACATTTTTAATTCAGGATCCTCTTCTTCCACAGTGAAAGTTCAACTGGCAGCCATTTCAAATTTTCACATAGGCTTTTTGGACCACAACATTATGTCACATAAACTTTGCAAGGCATTCCTTCGAGGTATCTTTTTATTGAAACCTCCAATTAGAGACCCCCAACCACAGTGGGATCTAAATTTAGTTTTAACATCCTTGATTCTTCCCCCGTTCGAACCTGCAGCTGCCTGTTCCTTGAAATTGCTTTCTTGGAAGACACTTTTTCTAGTTGCCATTACATCTGCTAGGAGAGTATCTGAGCTTCATGCTCTCTGTGTTCGTCCTCCCTATCTAATATTTCACAAAGATAGGGTATCCCTAAGAACTAATCTGTCTTTCTTACCAAAGGTGGCATCTCAGACTAACCTGAATCAGTCCATTGATCTTCCAGTATTTTTCCCGAATTATTCTGATAGAGCTGAACAAAAGTTACATTATCTCGATGTTCACAGTCAGCTGAGATATTATCTAGATAAATTTTTAGGAAGTCTGATCAACTTTTTCTATCTTATGCAGAGAACAGGAAAGGCCTTCCAGTTTCTAAGGTAACTTTATCTAGGTGGCTGTCTTCCTTGATCACTTACATTTATCAGCTCAGGGGCAAAGAATTGGTTTCTATCCCAAAAGCCCATTCTACCAGAGCTCTAGCTACATCTACAGCTTTTCAAGCTAGACTTCCAATAGACACTATTTGTGCAGCAGCCACATGGGCCTCTCCTCGTACCTTTGTCTCGCATTACAAATTAGATTTGGTCTCCAGAGACGGAGCAAATTTTGGTTCCACCGTTCTCAAGAGTCTGTTCCAATGAGCCACCCAGGAAAGAGGTGCTAGGGACGCAGTCCCATCCAGCAAGAATGAAGGCGAGATTGACAACTTAACATTTAGAAGTTATGTACCTACCATAACGTTCCATGTTAGTTGTCTTCTCTCGCCTTCTTTCTTTCGTCCCGCCCTCCTTCCCCCTAGCCTGGTCAGACCGAGAAGATTATTCATCCTCTATTAAGAGGTTTTACCTTTTTCTACCTGTTCAACTCCTAGTTTTGCTAGGTTATGTGGATCCTTTCTACAGGTTTATGATGTTTAGTATTTTATTTCTTCCTCCTAAGTTGGAAGAAAATACTACTATTTCTTTAGCTACCAAACGAGATCTGAGTAATCTCTGCCTTGCATCATGGGATATAGGGTTGCCTCGAGCTGGTAAAATTAGCTCTCTAGCTTAGCAAGTGCCGAGTCGGAGCCGAGGATTGGCTCCGAACCCATCCAGCAAGAAAGAAGGCGAGAGAAGACAACTAACATGGAACGTTATGGTAGGTATATAACTTCTAATTTGTTGTTAGTCATAGTGGAGAACTGTAAAAAGGGGAAGAATCTTAAGTATGCCATGGATTGACTACAAAAAAGTATTTGATAGTTGAAAAATTATATACTGCCTTGTATTTACATGCATATATACCAAAGTATATTTATTTATTATGACCAACTAGTCTTATTACTGTATTGTACTAAGTACATTAAATACACTGAGACAAACTGCTTCAGTTAATATGCTCTTACTATTACATTTTCCTATCCGATCTGCAAGCATACAACACAGATGCTGTCAGCTCTTTCTGGCAAATTCCCAAAGCTTGTTTATATACACACTCTTATTTATACCAAAAGCCTGATATTTTTTTTCTCAGTCTGATGTATTATAATCTTCCTTTGTATAACACTTTTCCTTGTTCTTTTAATTTATGATTTGTCCTCAATTCTTTTTCAAGTTCTGTGGTCCAGGAAAACTCAGTCTTGCATTATCTGAAACTTGATGTTCTAACTTTATTTTGCTTGATGTTACATTTCTTTACTTCGGTGATGTCCTTCCAGCTGCAATCTGCGCAGTTATAATGACTTTTTCTCAATAACATACTCCTTTACATGGATGCTAGTATCTAATTAAGCTATATATGCTTGCCAGCACACTTACTATGTTTCTGCATTTTATACTATTCCTAAATTAACCCTTTATTTCATATAATTCTTGCAGCTTTTTATTCAGGCTGAAAATCATGCTAGCAACAGTTTTGAAATGAGAGTGAATATAATACTACTACTATTTCAGTTCCCCCTTATTGTAATTTTGAGGAACGGACTAAACATCAGTTAAAAATAAAAAGACTGGATTTGTTTAGTCAGCATTGCTATTTATAGTATTTACCATGACTTGTTGAGTTATTGCAACTCTTTGTAACCTGCAGCATATAAAACAATTTCAAGCTGTTATTATTATTATGACCCCTGAAACTATCAACACAGGATGTATTAACCAATTTAGCATTTTGGTCCCAGATGACCATCTTCTGACCATGTCCCACCAATTATGGGCAGTGTCCGCTTTTGTTTGTCTTTTACTATTGACACTGGGTTATTTGAAACCACGCATACAAACTATGGTTCCACTGTAACAAACATTTTGAAATTTGAAGGCAATATTGTCCACTTAAACATTTTGTTCAATTTACAAATTTAAATACATTAGTACTAAATTGTAATCTGTCCATCAAAGATGCTTGTAATGACGTACTTCCGTTGTGCTTGTAAATGTACAATCTGTGTTGTATCTTGTTCTACTAGTTTTCATACCAAGCTCTTTTAAATCTGCATTTGGTATCTTTAAAACTTGGAAATGTAATATTGAAGTGCAATATTGTTTTTTTTTTTTTTTGGTATTGTCCTATCGTAGTACAAGTAGATGGTATTTTTACCATTTGATCTGTATGAAGTACTGGCATGTTACCCAAAATAGTATTTCAACCCATGGTCCTTTTTTGTATTACTGTGTTTATACAAATAGAGTATTGGTAGAAATCATACTCTCTTTCTTCCCCTGTTGAGTTTATTCTTATTTTTCTGTTATTGTCTACACATTGTGACATTTTTGCATGTCTTTTCTTGTTAGGGCTGTTAAATTTTTGAGGTAATGTACAGCATCTAATGGAGAGAGAGCTTGTTTATTGGAATGTTTGTCTGTCTTTGATTTTCTCTACTTTTATGTATGCCCAACCTTGTTTTGGCTAACCATGCAGTTATATTAGTGTTAAATGTTATCCTCCCAAACTATCTTTTTACGACTGAAATTACCTAGACTGTGACACTTTTTGGTCTTGCACATTTGCTTTTTTTTTTTTTTTTCTATTTTGTGTAGTATTTTCCTAAGTTTTCATGAAATATTGTAATTGCCTCTTTTGATGTTGAGAATGATGCAAATGAAATGCAGATGTCTGTGGTGAATGCTGCTTGCCTTGTTTCTCAGCTGCATTTTTATCTTTAGTCCGTGAAGCATGTTCCAGACACTGAACATTCAGCTTGTCTCAAGCTGTACCAGAATATATGTATGCTAGCAAAAAAAAATGCATGTATTTAACTATATTATTTCTACATATATTATAGCAACAGATGTGTATATGCATCTAACTAGCGAATAGATGTGCACATGTTTTTATACTACTGTATAAATTCCCTTTGTTTTATTTTAAATCCCAAACTGTCTGTATTAATATGTATTTTAGTCAAGTTATATTGCTATTAACTAGAAACACATTGGGAAACAAAACCTTTAGTTTTCTTTTGATACAGCAAGTTCAGCACAATACGCATTACCAGTTATGAGCTGTATTTTGCAATTGCTGAATATGACTTTAGTGATGTCCTATACAGTAATTTATTGACGGTGCTTGAGGATTTTATTGCAAAGGCATTGCAGTCTTTTTTTTTTTTTTTTGGAAAAAAGTCACAAATGTCAAGCTTTGACTTGTTACTCTGTTTACGTAGATAAACCATTTACTCTATACTATACAGAATACACTTGCTTGTACAGATTGTTTTTGCATTTGTACATACATGACTAATGTACACTCAGTCCAATTTCCAAACCTAGCATTAAACTGAAGCCTGCTAATTACATTACTTGAAACATTAAAATGTATTTTTGGTATTAACACCTTGTACCTTTTATTTTAGTAACTTTTGGCAGTAATGTTTACACAGTTAGTGCAAAATTGAAAACATGCCCTTCTCCCTGTAGTGTACATTATTTTATTGCAGTATTTGTTTTATGCTGTGAGAATTGAATGTATGCTTGCCCTTTGGCTATTACCTCGACTGTGACACTTTGGTCTTAAACATTTGCTTTTTGATTTGATCATTTTTTGGCCATTTTCAAAAACAGAAAATAGTTTTATAAAGCTTTTGCTGTTGGCTATACTGTCAAAGTTGCAGTAGGAATTTGTACCCTTGTTTTTTTGTTAATGGACCTGCATAATTTATTTTAACTGCATATCATAGTCCATGTACTAACTGTAGTCGGTGTAGTATTTACTTGCAGACTTTTGTTCTTTTTGCTTAATGCTGCACCGTGAATACTTAATGTTTTAGAAAAACGTAAGCCATTTGGCCTGGCAACCAGTCTTGTTTCCTTGACCTTATAAATTTTAGTACCACTAACATTTTATCTTGTGCAGCATTTCTTGTAACTACCCATTCCATCCTGGAAAGATTTGAGCTTACATACTTTTTTTTTTTTGTGCATTCCAGACGTTTAACCCATAACTGCATCAGCACTTGCACCTTCAGTCATTTGTTAATATATTTGCAACTTGATATTAGAATGCAGTTGAAATAAACATTAACTTGCCTAACTATACATATTGTTTTTGAATACTGTTTTTGCTGGAGTCTTTGCTATTTTTTATGCTGTCATGCAATTACAAAATATTGTAAGAAACAAAAGATATATTGACTCAACTAACATGCTTAAAACAGATATATTTACATGATTTACATTTGGTGTTGTCTGCCTTTTGCTGCACTTTAGGTGACAAGAAAATGCATGCATGTCAAGTCTTGTGACGTCATGTTTTTACCGTGTTGAACTGCTTTCATTTGATTTTTATACCCTAGAACTGTTTTATTTTAAATGGTTTTAAAATCGCTGTTTAAGTGCCTTGCTTTAACTGAATGAAAGTTTGTGCTGTGTATGCTTAACCATTTAGTAAAAGAATACTACGTCGTAAATTATTTTTTTATCAGCGTAGTGAACTGCTGTTGCTTTAACTCTTTACTAACCAGATTATATTTGTCAGTATTCTGTTCTGCTTACTAAAGCTCTTATGCACTTCTGAAAGTGTTTGCATATGTTGTCTGAACTTTTTGAACTCACTCTGCGTCTTAGAAGTTTATTACATTTTTTTGTCAGTTCACCATGAACCTCGTCTCTGTTTTTATCTATTTTGTAATGTGCAGTGGTTTTATGCCACTTTTGTCTAGCAAGATGTACAGAAGATTTTGTAAATAACTGACTTGACTGATATTGTAACGCTGAAATTAACATTTTACATGTGGCGACAGGACATACTGCATCTGGTTGTTTACCATTACTTTTATGACATTGCACACAGAAAGCAGATGTTCTTCATCCCACATTGCTGCAGTCCTAACACTTGGGTAGTCCGCTGTCCCAGTCGGCCCGAATACCAAAGTATAAGGCTGACGTCGGTCAAGGCGCATTAGTCTGACGTCAGGATACAAATGCGCATGACCGACGTCATATCCTCAGTCTTTTTTGCCGCATGGTCCGATGCAGAAGCAGTATTGCGAGTGCAGGTTGGCGTTCTGAAATTTTCTGAAGTCGGAGTTTCAGACCGAATCAAAGTTGGCTAAGTACCCCGTTGGGGAATATTTTGGTTCTTTCTTGCCTCAGTATTTAACCGGATGTCAGAAAAAGTGAATAACTGTATTTCTTGTGGGAAACAGATACCTCATAGGGATTACCATACCTTGTGTATACCTTGCTTAGGGCCTGAGCACGACGTTGTTGGATGTTGCTCTTGTGCTAGATTTAACAAACGCACTATAAAGAGAAGATTAGACTGTGCCAGGTTAGTTTTTGGGAAGCGTTGTAATTATAAAATGCCGTCGGATGCTCCGACGCCCGCTTCGTCTAAGAAGCGCAAGGACAAAGCAGCAAAGCCTAGGTTGGAAGAACCGTCTGTCCCGGACGTCGGTTCTTTAGAAGGCTCGGTGGAGCCGGAGGTTCTGCCAGAAGTTTCTTTGGAGTCTCAGGGAGAGACTTTACTGTTACAAGATGTGTCCTCTCAGGAGGTAGGCCAGGCTGAAGGGGCTTCTCAGGTAGCTGTTCTCCCCTCCCTTCCTAAGGTGGTTAGGCCCTCCCCTTCTGTTTCCAAGGCTTCTTCGAGAGGCAGGCCAGGTTTAACTTCAGTGGGTGTCTCTCCTAGTTCTTCAGGGTCTCTGCCTAAGAAACATATGCTTAAAATGGCAGAAGATTTGATTACTATGATTAGAGGTTCTATGCCCCCTCCTGATAAGAGGCCTAGGGTGGAACCTGAGCTTGAGAGTTTTGAGCAGTGTTCGGAGGCTTCTGAGTCCTCGGCTGAAGACTTACAGGAATATCCTCCTTATTCTGATTCTGATGTAGATTATTCTACTCCTTCGGCTTCTCCTCCTGAGGATTTTTCTTTTTCAGAAACTCTTCATTCCATGAGGGAGCATTTTAAATGGGAAGGTCAAGATTTCTCTGATTCCAGGAAGAGGCTTAGGGAATTTTTGTTTCTTCCCCAGCGTAGGCCTTTAGCTATACCTCCTGTTCTGGATGTGGTGGAAGATGGTTTTGCAGAGGCTTCCCTGAACCCTGATTCTTTGCCTCCTGCCCCAGTTAAACCAGATAGGTATTATAGGGTGCCTGAAGCTCATAAGTATCTTTTTAAGAGTCCTAGGGCAGACCCGGAAACTGTTTCTCAGGGGCCTAAAGGTGTTAAGGCTTCTGTTGTTAAAAATCCTGTTCCTCCTGATAAAGAGGCAAGGGCTTTGGATAGATGGGGAAAGAAGGTTTATACTTCTTCCACTTTAGCCATGAGGGCTTTGAATTGTCAGTTCCACATGTTAAAATACCAAAATTATCTCCTTTCTCAATTGAAGTCTAAGGTGGATGCTCTGGCGGAAGGTATTGAGTGTAAAGAGTTGCAGGATTTAGTGCATGTTTCTGAACAGGTGGGTAAGCATTCCTTGCAATGTGGTTTTGATGCTGTACAGGCCTCTTCGAGGGTGGCTGCCACTGGTTCTGTTCTTCGCAGGCACGCCTGGCTGAGGGATCAGAATTTAGCTGAGCATGTTAAGACAAGGATTTTGGATGCTCCGTTAGTCTGATGTGTTGTTTGGTTCGCCTGTGGAAGCAGTTTTAAAGAAAATGGAGGACAAGGCTAAGTCTATGCAGACTAAGATTTTTTGCAGGTTCAGCCTCCGAAGTTTAGTAGAAATTGGCCTACTAAGGGGTGGACATATCCTTCTTATGATTCCCAGTCTAGGGGTAGGTCTAGACGTGGTAGGGGCAGAGCTCAAGGTTCTTTTAGGCCTAGAACAGGGAGTTCACCTGCTCAGTCTTCTGATGAGGGCAGGGGACAGTCCTTTCGTAAGCAGACCCAATGACCTGCCTTTTCAGCTGCCAGAGCCTTCTCGTCTGGCAGCACCTTTGGGGGGAAGGCTGGCACTTTTCAAAGAAAATTGGAGTTTAATTACCCAAGACAGATGGGTATTGGATATCATTCACCACGGTTACAGGTTTTATTTCCATACCTTGCCTCCTTTCAAAGGCATGCCAGACATTCCTCCTCTACAAAGAAAAGAGGCCCACAAGCAAATTTCTCTGTTACTTCAAATAGGGGCCATTCAGCCGGTTCCTGTGCCAGAAAGGGGCCTAGGATTTTATTCTCGCCTGTTCCTAGTACCAAAAAAGGGGAACACGTGGAGACCAATTTTGGATTTATCTATCCTCAACACTTATCTGGACATTCCCAAGTTCAAAATGTTGACGTTACAACAGCTTTTACCTCTGCTGGGCAAAGATCACTGGATGGTAACTTTAGATCTCAAGGAGGCTTACCTTCATGTGCCTATCAGGCTAAGTTGCAGGAAGTATCTGCGTTTTCGAGCTGGGAATTCTCATTATCAGTTCTCTGCATTGCCCTTTGGCTTATCTACTGCGCCCAGAGTATTCACAAAAGTTCTGGCTCCAGTGATAGCTTACTTCAGGCTAAAAGGAATACAAATCTATCCTTACTTGGACGACTGCCTGATTCTGGCTCAAGAAAAGGAAGACCTTTTTCAGCATTTAGAATATGTGATAGCAGTGCTAAGATGCCTGGGGTATTCTGTGAACGAAATAAAGTCCAGTCTAGTACCCTCTCAAGACATGTGCTTTCTGGGTGTGAGACTGAATACAGCAACCCAGATGGCCTTTTTAACCCTGGACAAACAAAAGAATCTTTCCCTTTACTTCCATCAACTATCTCTTCAGTCCGGGCTGACTGCAAGGACAGTCCTTCAAGCCTTAGGGTTCATGGCATCTTGTATTCTGGTGCTTCCCAATGCCAAACTGCATATGAGGAAGCTGCAATGGTATCTCAAAAATGTATGGACACAGCACTGCCAGGATTTGGACACTGTCATTCAAATAATACCTTGCATTCAAAAGGAATTTTTGTGGTGGGCTCAGGAATGTCACCTAAACAAGGGACTCTCTGTGACCCGGCCAGAGGCGAGTCAGATTCTAACGACAGATGCCTCAGACATAGCTTGGGGAGCTCATCTGAATGGAAAGTGGATACAAGACAAGTGGCCTGCCAGACTACAGCATCTACATATCAACATGAAGGAGATGTTAGCAGTCCAGTTTGCATTACTGGCTTTCAAGGAGTTACTTCTTCCAGGGCAGGTGTTGATTCTAACAGACAACACAACTGTCATGTGGTACATCAACAAACAAGGGGGAACACATTCTTATCCTCTATGCAGGCAAGCAATGATTTTGTGGGAGACTGCGCTCAGCTTGCAACTAAATCTTCAGGCAAGGTTTCTGCCGGGAGCACAGAACTCCTTAGCAGATGTGTTAAGCAGGCAAATCATGGATCCCCACGAGTGGAAACTGGATCTTCATGTATTTCGGAAATTGACAGTGTCATGGGGAACTCCAGACATAGATCTGTTCGCTTCTCCACTAAACCACCAGCTGCCAAAGTTTTGCACGAAAAGGTTTCATCACACAGCTTGGAAAGTGGATGCTCTTTCTTTCAGTTGGAAAAATCTTCATGTGTATGCCTTTCCACCTCTGCCTCTCCTCCCAAAGGTACTCCTAAAGGTCAGACAAGCCAAGGATGATTTTAATAGCTCCAGATTGGCCTCGGCAACACTGGTACCCATTACTGAGGAGTCTGGTAAGGAAGCCTCCATGGCCTTTACCTTTGATTCCACACCTATTGTCTCAGAGGGAAGGTCATCTACTCAATGTCAAGCTTCAATCTCTTCATCTAACAGCCTGGCATATTCTGTTTTGAACCACAGCAGGTCTCAACTTCCTCAACAAGTTTTGAATGTGATTATGGAAGCCAGAAGACCTAGTACAAGGAAAGTGTACGCAGAAAAATTGAATTTTTATTTTGGAGTGCAGCAAAGGATTTGGAGGTTTCTGAGCCTAATTTGAGTGTGGCTCTTCAATATCTTACTGAGTTATTGGACAAAGGTTTGTCTTTCTCTTCCATTAAGATTCATGCTGCAGCAATTTCAGCTCACTATGATTGTGACCCACCATTGTTTTCTCATCCTTTGTTCAAGCAATTTCTTAGAGGGGCAAAGAATATAAGACCCCCACGTAGAGCTCCTACTCCTGCTTGGGATCTCAATTTTGTGTTGGAGAAACTTACTCTACAACCTTTTGAGCCTGCGGCTACTGCTGAATTGAAATACTTGTCATGGAAGACTGCTTTTTTGTTGGCCATTACTTCTGCAAGAAGGGTTTCTGAATTGCAGGCTCTTATGGCGGTTGAGCCTTTTTTGATTTTCCTTAAGGATAGGGTATCTTTACGTACTAATCCTTCCTTTATGCCTAAGGTGGTGTCTAGTGTGGCTTTAAACCAAACTATTCATTTGCCTACTTTTTATGCAGATCCCCAAAATAGGGGGGAAAAGATTTTGCACACTTTAGATGTACACAGGCAGTTGCGCTATTATTTAAGCAGGACTAAGGATTTTAGGCAGTCTCAGCAGTTGTTTGTTTCTTTTGCTTTGAGTTCTCAGGGCAAGCCTGTGTCAAAACAAACTATTTCTAAGTGGATTGGGTTTTGCATTGCATTTTGTTATTCCCATCATGGCAAGGAGATTCCTGCTGGGATTAGGCCTCATTCCACTAGGGCTACTGCCACTTCAACAGCATTTGTAAGGGGGGGTGGCAACTAAGGATATTTTGGAGGCAGCTACTTGGAGTTCAGTGCATACTTTCTCTAAGCATTACCACCTTCCTCTCTACTCTAAATCTAGGGCTGGTTTTGCCACGGCTATTTTGCAGGGCATGTTGACAGCTCCTGCTGCTTTATGATTTGCCAGCCTCCCTTACCTCTGCTTTGGGATTCTACCCAAGTGTTAGGACTGCAGCAATGTGGGATGAAGAACATAGTACAGTTTTGTACCTACCATAAATGTAGATGTTCGAAGATCCACATTGCTGCAGTCCAATTTACCCTCCCTCCTTCCCCTCTGTGTTTAGGGGTGGTTGTGTGGGTGGTGTTGTACTTTTGTAAATTTGTATATATTGTACATATATTTGGTACAGGAGTGTTTCGTGTTTTTTTTTTTGTTTTTGGCCTTATCTTGTTAGGGTCTTCTGACATCTGGGGCAAGAAAAGACTGAGGATATGACGTCGGTCATGCGCATTTGTACCCTGACGTCCTGACGTCAGACTAATGCGCCTTGACCGACGTCAGCCTTATACTTTGGTATTCGGGCCGACTGGGACAGCGGACTACCCAAGTGTTAGGACTGCAGCAATGTGGATCTTCGAACATCTACATTTATGGTAGGTACAAAACTGTACTTTTCATATGACTTGCACAATAAATGATGTTATGTTGTCCCACCTCGCCTTCGTTCTTGCTGGTTGGGTTTGGAGCCAATCCTCTGCTCCGACTTGGCCGATGTACAATAGCTCGAGAGCTTTTACTGGATCAAGGCTACCCCTTATCCCAACATGCCTAGCGGCAGCTACCCAGACCTCATTTGTAATAGCCCACACTAGACATATGTAGTAAGAAAAACAATTTTTTTTACTAAGCTCTTACACCAAGGTAGGAAGGAAAGAAAAAGGACAAAGTATGGTTAACCAACGTGGTATGTCAGCAGGAAACTCAGCCAGTGTAACCAATAAAGAACTCCT
Organism: Protopterus annectens; assembly: GCF_019279795.1. Taxonomy (NCBI): domain Eukaryota; kingdom Metazoa; phylum Chordata; order Ceratodontiformes; family Protopteridae; genus Protopterus; species Protopterus annectens. The sequence goes on from NC_056732.1 coordinate 1,478,410,542, forward strand.
CTCGACCCTCCAGGAAGGGGGAAGGAGGGGGGACACAAGAAGGAAGGCAAGATGAAGGACAACACACATGGAACATTATGGTAGGTACATAAACTTCTTTATGTTATGTTGTCCCATCTTGCCTTCATTCTTGCTGGCTGGGACCGCCGCCCCCAGCACCTGGTTCTCGGGTGGCTCACTGGAACAAACTCTTCAGGACCGTGGAACCAAAGGATGCCCTGTTCCGGGAGACCACATCCACTTTGTGATGAGAGATAAAGGTATGAGGATTTGCCCGTATTGTTGCTGCACAGATTGAATCTAAAGGCAATTTAGCCTGGAAGGCAACAGAGGTGGCTAAGGCCCTGGTTGAATGTCCTCTTGGTCTTCCTGGAAGCGTCTTTTTATGCAAACCATGTGAAAAAGTGATAGTGTCTGACAGCCATTTTGATAATGTCACTTTAGAAACTGGATAACCTTGCTTATTGTCAGTAAAGGATATGAACAATTGGTCTGATTTTTCTTAAGTCTTTGGTCCTGTGTAAATAAAAACATAATGGTCTATGAACATCCAATTGGTGTATCTATACTCTGCCTTGTTGCCATAATTGGGGAAGAACTCAAAAAGCTCCATGGACTGATTTAAGTTATACTCGGAACAAACCTATGGCAAGAAAGGAGGATTTGTCCTTAGAAAGAGACTGTGAAAAATGAGATACGGCTGGTGAATAGACAAAGCATGCAATTCAGGAACCAGTCTAGCTGAGGTTATAGCAACCAAGAGGAGGGTTTTCCAAGACAGAAACGTCAAGGGGAATGATGCTGCTGGTTCAAAAGGGGGAAAAACACATTGATGCTAAAACCTTCTTCTAATTAGCCAATTTAATTGTATGAATACTTTGGCCTTCCATGTTTGTGTCCTCCTACAAAATTGTATTTTATTATGAAACTCAATGTCTGTTTTGATCACTGTGGAGCTTTTCTCCCCGGGCCTCTGCTGAAAAGGGATTTATATCCAGTTGGACTAGCCCGGTAAACAAATGTAAAATAATAAATAAATAAATATGTTTGGTGGTCCAGGGAAACTCAGTCTTGCATTATTTCAAATGTGGTGTTCCAGCACTATCTGAAACTTTATGTTCTAACTTTATCTTGTTTGATGTTGCATCTCTTTACTTCGTTGATGTCTTTCCTGCTGCCATCTGCAGAGTTATTTTTACAAACTTTGTTTCTAAATAACATACTCCTTTACATGGATGGCAGTATCTAATATATAACAATAAACTTGGAAATATTTTGGAAGAAACTTTGCATTGCCATTTTTCTGCTATTGTGCTTCTGGACTTTTCAACAGTTTTTGTTCGTTTTTGTGGATTATATAGTTTTAGTATCTAATATATACTTGCCAGCACACTTACTATTTTTTTGCATTTTATACTATTCGTAAATTAACCCTTTATATTTCATATAATTCTTGCAGCTTTTTATTCAAGCTGATAATCATGCTAGCAACAGTTTTGAAAAGACAGTGAATATAATACTATTATTCTTTCAATAGTATCCTTCATTCATGGATGACTGCTTAAAAATGTATAAGATACACTCCCACACTGCTTGACTATATATTACAGTGACCGTGAAAGTGGCAGACCACTTTGCAATTAAGCCATGATAAAGAACAAATTGTTATCCCAGGGTTACAAATTCAAAGGGGGATATTCCAGGGTGACTCTGTCACCGTTAGTATTCTGCCTTGCCCTTAATCCATTAAGCTGTTTACTCAACAGCTTAGGCCATGGCTGTAATTTTGCTCCTAGAAAACAAAGTGTAAAGACTTCTCACCTTCTCTTTGTCCATGATTTAAAACTCTACAGCTCATCAGATTAATAACTGAAAGCACAACTACAAGCTGTCAAAACTTTTTCAGATGATATAAGAATGTTATTTGGTCTTGAAAAATGTGCAAAAGCAACCTTTAAAGCAGGAAAACAGCAACGCCAGGAAAACCTCAGTTTGGGACAAGAATGCGATACAATAAGAACTTGAGCAAGAAGTGTATAAATGGGAACTGATGGATCAACAATAAAACAAGAACAAATGCGAGTAAAACTTGGTAAGGAATACTTCAGAAGGCTTAACTTGATACTGAAAAAAAAACTGACATCTAGGAACAAAATCCAAGCTATATAAACCAGTTTGTTCTTCCTGTCCTAACTTTCAGTTTTGGAATGATTGGCCCCAAAAATGTATTGGATAGATTAGATAGGAAAACAAGAGGGATGCTTCATGCTCACCACATGATTTATAAAAATCATTGCATACCAAGATTATATATTCCCCGTTCTGATGGAAAGATGGGTCTCCTTGAAATTGATCATATGTATAGATTTGCAATCGTGGGACTCCATACACCTGCTGACCTCAAGACCCAAACGTAATGAAAGTTTTGAAACATAAGAATGAAGCTAAGATGACTTCTCTGCTTAATCTAGCAGAAGCTTATGGGCGTCAAGCAGGAATGGAAGTCAAATCAGAAGTAGATAAAAATCAGGCAGCAACTGAATGTGCCAAAAAAAAACAAAAAAAGGAATATAAGGTGAAGGATCAGATGAGAAGACACGAAATGTGGAAAAAGCTTTAATATATTTACAAGTATAGAAAACTTCTGGAAGAACCCCATGTTGATCAGGAGCAAACACAGGCATGGTTAAGGAAAGGAGAATTCAAACCAAGAGATGAAAGGTTAATATTGGCAGCCGAAGATAGTGGGCTGCATACATGGTTTATAAAGTCCATTGAACATGTGGGAGAAACAGACAAATGTAGGTTTTGTAAAACCGAATTAGAAATGGTTGCACACCTCATTGCTGGTTGCGACATACTAATGGCAAAAAGACTGCATACTGAAAGGCAATGTTAAGTTGTCATTCTCGCCTTCATTCTTGCTGGATGGGTTCGGAGCCGAACCTCGGCTCTGACTCTGCCTATACTATAGCTCGAGAGCTATTTTTACCGGCTCGAGGCAGCCCTATATCCCACAATACCATGCGCTAACTCCCCAGATCTCGTTTGCCACTTCGCTGCGAGGTAGTCTGTTTTTACCGGCTCTGGTCAGTAAGTGCTTTTTTCATATATATATTCAGTCTCAGTAGTTTTTTTCCAGTTACTTACCTTTTTTAGGTCCCTTCTAACTGCCTTACCCTTTCGGTAGCCCTTTTTCCCCTTCTTTAGTTATTTTTTTATCTTGGGCCTACGGGCTTTTCCTTAGTTTTCCCCCACCCCTTTCAGTGTGTGTGTGGGTTTTTAGTCAGTTCCCTTTAACTTAAATAAGTGTGTGTGTGTGGACTGACTGTGTTCCTTTCCTTTTTTGTCAGGATGTCAAAGGACCCTAAGGTTTCGGGATTCAAGAAGTGTGACTCGTGCTGTCAGAAAATGTCTCTGACAGACGGTCACACTTCTTGTGTCTATTGCTTGGGGCCTTTACACCTGCAGGACTCTTGTTCCGTTTGTCACGGATTTAGTTCAAGAGTCCTGCAGGAAAGGCGCAACAAGCTCATCCTAAGGGGCTTGTTAAAGCCTGATGACTCCCCATCCAAGTCTGGCTCTGGGAAGTCGTCAAAAACCGCCAAACCCTCGGTTCCAGTTTCTGAGCCGAGAGCTGGCGTTATCGAGACTGCTCCGACCTCTGTTCCGTCTGGCTCCGAGGTGAGCAAAGTGGTTTCCGCTCCGAAACCACCATCGGAGCCGACCCCAGCGCGCAAGCGCTCTAGGTCCCCTTCGCTAGAGTCAGTTAGATCGGCTCCGAGGTCCCCTCTCCTATCGGAGTGGAGTCATAGGACTCATTCATCGAGGTCATCCAGGCTCTCCGACCACGACATCGAGAGGGTGGTCAGTAGACTCATAAAATCTCAGGCGCTGGCCCAAATGCTCCAGAGCCCATCTCACCAGACTGTGGCTCCTTCGATACAGCTATCCATTCCTCCTCCGACTCATCTCTCGAGTTCGGAGCCAGAGTTTGTTGGAACCGTGACCTCATCCACGTCTGAGCCGATACTTCCTCCTTCGGCTCCGGTGTCGGCGGCTCTGACCTCTTCATTGGTTCCGTCCGTGGAGAGGTCTGGGCGCCGAGACACCATCGTCTGCTTCGAGGGGGCGAGTGGCATCGGACCCTTGTCCGACCCCTCTCTTCCCCTCGGAGCTTCGGCTCTGGTTAGTTCGGCCCAGACATCATTTTCGGAGCCTTCTCTGTCTGTTCCGGGGGCGGTTCCGGTCTCTTCGGAGCCGGGGCTACCTTTGGTATCTGATAGGGGAGCCTTCGAGGTGATGAGGAGTGTGCTGGACCCAGTGTCCACTCCAAGGTTAAGTTATGCGGCTCCTTCCTCTGTAGTGCCTGTTACGGTCTCTGGATCTCTGTCGGGTGTAGGAGGATGGCCAAAGTGTAGGGTACCCACCTTGGGTGTCTCCTCCTCTTCCGAGGGCTCCCCTGAAGTTTCAGGGGAACCCCCTAGGAAAAAGTGCAAGAGTAAGCACATAGACTCCCCCGAGTCTGTCACGTCGGACACCGACTTGGATGAGTCGGAAGGTTCCCCCAGATCCCCCTCTGAGGATGTCTCCTTTTCAGACATCCTGGAGATCCTAAGACAGAGGGGAAATTGGTCCACTCTCAAACCTTTCGAGGACGAGTCTGTTTACCTTGACGCCTTTGGATCTCGCCCTTCCACCTCCTGGGTGTCTCCCCCTTTCGACCCACTAATGGAGGTAGTGACTAGAAAGGCGTGGGCAGCTCCTGATTCAATGGAACCTACCCCTAGGAGGCCTTCTAAATTTATTTCTGCACCAGATGACAAATCCTTTCTCACCAAAGGTGTTTCAGTTGATGCTATGGTGGTAGCAGCAGCCACTAAGAAGGAATTTGGCTGATCCTTCTGTATCTGTTCATCCTCCTGACAGAGTCCAGAACCATGGACAGGTACGGCAAGTGGACCTTTGCTTCAGCGACCTTTTCTATGCGATCGCTGAACTATTTGTCATTTCACCCGCCTTCAGAGAGACTTGCTCAGAGCTGGGTGAAACAGTACAGGATCCTTCTGCTATGGGGTTTAAGGACAAAATAAACTCTCAGCTGGCTACCCTGAACTCCATTGTTAACTCCTCCATGCGGCTTATCTCTTATGCAGCCGATGGAGCGAGTAGGGCTGCTGGCACAGGCGTTGTGTTGAGACGTCACGCTTGGATGCGACTCTAACTTTGCCGATCCCTTCAAGGCGTCCTTCAACACCCCCTTTGACGGTTCCGAATTGTTCGGACCTCAGGTGAAGAATACCCTCACCAGATGCGAGCAAGATGGTAAGACTCTCTCTGCCGTGGGAGTCCGTTTTTCCACGCCTTCTAGACCTTATCCTAAGGGACAAAAGGTTGGAAAGATGTGGTTCCGCAAACCACAGGGAGTCCCGCCTGCTGCACGTGGTGAATTTCCCCCTAGAGGCAGAGGGGGGAATAATAACAGACGCCGCCCCAGGGGCAGAGGGGGTCCACAGAACCAGGGTTCCAGGGAATCTTTCCCTGACCAACCCTTTCAGCATCCCTGAGAAGCTGCCAGACTGTCCGCCTTAGGAGGCAGTCAGGGGAAGATTATCTCTGTACCCGGAAGCCTAGCAATCCCTCTCCCAAGACACATGGGTACAGAAGATCATATCCGAGGGTTACAAAATCCCTTTCACTTTCCCTCCGATACAACTGCCAAAACCCCTACCAGACGTACCACCCGCACAAAGGGGTCAGGCTCAGCTAGAAATAAAAAAGCTGTTAGAAAAAGAGTCATCCAGGCAGTCCCAGCAGATCAGCTAGAATCCGGAATCTACTCCAGATTCTTTTTGGTACCAAAAAAGACAGGAGAATGGAGACCCATTTTGGACCTCAGCAGGTTAAACAACTCTGTACTAAAGACAAAATTTTGGATGGTAACACTGCAGTCCATTCTACCCTTTTTGAGCAGAGACAACTGGATGTGCTCGTTAGACCTCCAGGACGCGTACTACCATATAAAAATACACAGGCGCTCCAGGAGGTTTCTCCGCTTCTGGCTGGGAGTCAGTCATTTTCAATTCAGGGCCCTGCCCTTTGGTCTCACCACAGCCCCCCGGGTGTTCACCAAATGTTTGGCAGTGGTCACGGCTCACCCGAGACAGAAAGGATTCCAGGTGTTTCCATACTTAGACGACTGGCTCATTCCCGCTACCACCAAACAGGATCTCATAATGGCCAGGGATTACACTATTCAACTTTGCAACAGTCTGGGTATTTCTATAAATTTTGCAAAGTCCTCCTTGTCTCCTTGTCAATGTATAAACTTTATAGGCGCCGTATTAAACACCACAGAAATGTCTGCAACATTACCACCTCAGAGAGTGACAGACATAAGGTGGAATGTTCAGCTCCTGTTGCAGCCCAACAGAGTCCAAGTCAAGCTAGTATTGAAACTGTTGGGCCTCATGGAGGCGGCGATTCTTCTACTTCCATTAGCCCGCTTCCACATGAGGCTCCTTCAGTGGATGCTGTTTTCTCAGTGGTCCTTTCAACAGCTACCAATGACCCACAACATTTTGATAACCCCATCTTGCAAGAAACATCTCTCCTGGTGGATGGTTTCCCCTCAGCTTTTTCAGGGCAGACCCTTTGTTCTCCCACCTCCAGTTGCCACTGTCACAGCGGATGCCTCCCTGATCGGGTGGGGGGAGCATTATCAGGGCAGGACGGTCCGGGGCACTTGGCAACAGTCAGAATGCCACCTGCACATAAATGTCCTGGAGATGAGGGCGGTGCTTTTGACGTTGCAAGCCCTTCAGAGCTCTCTTCCCACGTGGACTATAGCAATTCAAACTGACAATATGTCTGTGGTGTGGTACATAAACAAGCAGGGCGGAACAAGGTCCTACCCCCTCTGTCGAGAAGCACTCAGACTTTTGGCAATGGGAGATTTCATCTCAACTGTTTCTGATAGCAACGCACATCCCCGGGAAGTCCAACGTCATAGCAGACAGATTGAGCAGAACTATCCTCATGCCTCACGAGTGGTCTCTAAATCAAGCGGTAGCAGACGGAATTTTTCGGAAGTGGGGCCAGCCTTGCTGCGACCTTTTCGCAACTCCCCAAAACAGTAAGTGCCTCTACTTCTTCACACTTTCTCCTCTACCAGGCCAACCCCTCAGAGGCGCTCTTGTTCACGTTTGGCCCCGGGGTCTTCTTTATGCCTTTCCTCCCTTTCCATTGATCCCGCAATTAATTCAGAAAGCAACCGCATTGAGATCCAAAATGATCCTCATTGCCCCGTTTTGGCCTCGACAAGTTTGGTTCCCGTTCCTGCACAAATACCTACTGGAACAGCTTTGGCATCTGGAACCCCTTCCGGATCTGTTGACCCACCTCACGGGCAAGCTGCATCAGTCTCTACATTCCATCAACCTCACAGCTTGGTTGCTCCACTTCCAGCTATAGCCAGGCTTCCCCTTATTTCTCCTCCTGATCGTGATATCATTCTGGCTTCCCATAAGTCCAATACTAGGAAGACTTATGCGAGTAAATGGAAGCGTTTTTCACACTGGGCACAAACTAGATCCTTAGATCCTTTCCATGCACCCATTCATGAGGTTCTAGACTTTCTGGCGGAGCTTTTTCATTCAGGGTCATCATCGGCCACTATCAGGGTACAATTGGTGGCCATTGCTAATTTTCATGTTGGACTCTTGGAAGCAAATATTATGTCCCACAAACTCTGTAAAGCCTTTCTCAAGGGCATCTTTTTGCTCAGACCTCCAGTCAAAGATTCACCCCCACAATGGGATTTGAATTTAGTTCTAACCTCACTAATTCTGCCCCCTTTTGAACCTGCAGCTTTTTGCTCCCTCAAACTTCTTTCTTGGAAAACGCTGTTTTTAGTAGCTATAACATCTGCCAGAAGGGTATCGGAACTTCAAGCCTTGTCTGTCCGTCCTCCTTATTTGGTTTTTCATAAAGATAGGGTAACTCTCAGAACAAACCCTTCCTTCCTACCAAAAGTGTTATCAGAAGCAAATCTAAACCACTTCATTGATTTGCCTGTCTTTTTCCCAGACTATACCAACAGGGCTGAACATAAATTACATTCATTAGATGTTCATCGCCAATTACGGTATTACCTAGACAGGACAAAACAATTCAGAAAGTCAGACCAGCTATTTCTCTCTTATGCTGCAGTCAAGAAAGGGCTCCCGGTATCGAAGGTTACTCTTTCCAGATGGCTGACATCTATTATTACCTTGGTCTATGAGTTGAGACACGGGCAACTTCCCTCTAGGCCTAAGGCTCATTCAACCGGGGCACTATCAACTTCAACGGCGTTTCAAGCACGGTTACCACTAGATGCCATTTGTGCAGCAGCTACATGGGCGTCCAAACATACCTTTATTGCCCATTACAAGCTTGATTTAGCCTCCAGAAATAGAGCTGATTTTGGTTCCACTGTACTCAGGAGTCTGTTCCATTGAGCCACCCAGGACTAAGATGCTAGGGACGCTGTCCCATCCAGCAAGAATGAAGGCGAAAATGACAACTTAACATTAAGAAGTTATGTCTTACCATAACGTTCCATGTTAGTTGTCTTCTTCTCGCCTTCTTTCTTGCGTCCCTCCCTCCTGCCCCCTAGCCTGGATAGACTCGAGGTTCTGAGTCCTTCCATTTCTGGAGATACAGTGTTGCGTCTTTTTTCCTTGTATCCTTGGTGTTACTAGCAGGTAATCTGTACTTGTGAAAGAGGATTATGATATTATTATTATTATAATATTATTATTTATACTATGTCTTGGCTTCCAAACGAGATCTGGGGAGTTAGCCCATGGTATTGTAAGATATAGGGCTGCCTCGAACCGGTAAAAATATCTCTTGAGCTATAGTATAGGCAGTCGGAGCCGAGGTTCGGCTCCGAACCCATCCAGCAAGAAAGAAGGCGAGAAGAAGACAACTAACATGGAACGTTATGGTAAGACATAACTTCTTATTATGTGGCGAGACTGTTGCACTGGGGATTGTGCAAACAATATGGTATTGAAGTGGCCGAAAAACACTGGAAACATGAGCCACAAAGCATCATTAAAAAATGAAGTCTACATCACACAAGATCATCCATTACCGACAGTTCAAAAGATAGATGTGAGAAAACCGGATATAGTGGTCCTAGAAAAGAAGACACGAGTAACACTGATCATTGAAATTGCCGCACTCTGAGACTACAGTGTCTTGTGTACAGAGACAGTCATAAGGTATCAGGATCTGCAGGCAGAAACGAGAGCAATGTGGAAGAAAGCTACCCAGACAGTTCCAATAGTAGTAGGAGCAACAGGTCTTTATAAAAAAAAAAAAAAAAGGAATTTACAATCATATCTAGATATGTTACCAATACATGTAATTCCATACGAACTGCAGGAGTCGTCATTACTGGGCACATTGCGGGTGCTGCAAAGAGCACTACTGGCTGACATCAAAGATTGAAACAATACTAATTTCATGAACTTTAGTCATACTTTGACTTAGGAATGGGGTCCATTCCCATCATGGTATTAGAAATCCAAAAGATTTGGAGAAATTAAAAAATAATAATACATTAGACTTTTTACGGTAGTATGAAGACAGCACAATACATTCAGTGCGACTCCCCTATACTGCCTAGCAAAACTATCTTCCAGCAAGCCTTAGAAATACCTCCTCAGCTATTTAAAATCACCTTGATAACCTACTTGTGAACAAAATCCTTCTGAACTTGCAACAAAGTCATACTTATCAAAATAATCCTCTTTTACCTGCGCCATTACTAAGGATCATCTTTATGCAGAAAATGAATTATAAAATTTTCACACTTTGTCTCCTGTTTACGTCTCAAGTGAGTAACTGGATAAAACATGCATGTGTCTTATCTGCTGTCTGGGTACTTAAATTTTAATATGACTGTGTACATAAACTGTAAAGTAATGCTAAATGTTCTTTAGATATACGTGAGTTTGCCATGCTTTAAATATTGTTTAGTGCTCTTGTCATGGTGATTCACTGTTGCACTGTATATAATTCATTTCTGTGTAGTATATTTTTATTTTAGCTCATGCTAATTGCCCATGAAAAAATCCGTAATGTGGAGCTTTCCTCCCCAGTCCTCTGCTGAAAATGGGCGTGACCCAGCTGGACTTTCCCAGTAATCAAAAGTAAATTAACGCCTAGAAATCTGTGAGCCCACCAGTGAAGTCTCAAGACTCAAATTTTTTTTGAGTTGCTAACTGCACAGTTTTATTTATTTTTATTTTGCGTTCTCTTTTTAAATTCCAGTTCCGAGATTTGTCAGAAGAGAAGTCACTTGGTGGAGATGACATGTATCCTTAAATCCAGGTCTGCTGTTATCCCCTCCTGTTACAAAGCAGTCATTCACTGCTAATGTTTCAGAGTTTGCTTGAGGAGCACTGCCCAAAGGGATGAAAATGCAAGATATCTGGGACAACGAGGACAGATGCAAGCACATAAAGCTAAAAAGAGATGCTTACTCTAATCAAGACACTCAACTCTCTGAATAACCTTTAGTCCCTTGGACCTCTTCAAGTTGTTACAGACAATACCACAGTCATTTGGTACATCATCAAGTGGGGGGGGGGGGGGGAGACCAGTACTTACTCCTGTTGCAGACTAGCCCTGGTAGCTTGGGATATAACTTTGCAGCCCAAGCTTGATCTAAAGCATCTTGCATCCTGTCAGAACAGAATTGTATGGTAGACAAGCTGAGCAGGAAAAAGGCGGACCTTCATGAATGGAAAGTAGATCAGGGAGTCTTCTAAGATTTCATCCATGTATGGGGAGTTCAAGTAGACCCATTTGCTTCTCTGAACGGTAAGTTGTCAAAGTCAAAATTCTGCTCCAGGACTTCACACAGGAAGTCCTGTAAGACAGATGCCTTTTCCATTCTGTGGACAGGAATGCTGCTGTATGCTTTTCCACCGATTTCCCCCTACTTCTGAAGATTGAGAAGGGATCCCTGAAGATCATTGTGGTGACACCCTACTGTTCCAGGCAACAGTTCTCCCTCCTTTTGGAAATGTCCAGGAGCAGTTACCACAAGAGCAGTCACCGAATTGGATGTACTTTTACAAGAAGTGATGCACCAGGTCTTGCTGACTGTACAGTTTAGCACAGGAAGCATGGAAGTTGGCAACCCCAATGAACAATGCTCACAGCCCCACACACCCTTTCTTAGTAGCTTAAGGAGCCTGCTACCACAGTCCTGTGCAAGGGACCTTCCACAAATGGACTTTGAACAGAGGTTTTCCAAATGCTTACCCTTCAATGGGGCACTCCTCAAGTAGACCTCTGCTTCACCTACCATCAGCTCCCCAGTTCTGCACCAAGAATCCTTGTCCCACAGCCTGGAGGGACAGGTGCCTTTTCCTTCTAGTGGGCAGGGAAGTTCCTCTAAACTTTTCCTCCTTTGACTCTTCTAAAAATTCTTATCTAGGTGTGAAAGAAATGCCCAGACTCCTTTTACTGGCAGTATTTTGGCTGAAGTAGCATTGTTTTCCCCTGTTATTTAACCTGACAAAGGGAAATTACAGGATAATGCCTCTTTAACCAGACCTGATAATTCAGTAAAAATGATTGCTGCCCCCCACAAATGTTGTTTCTTTCAACTTGACCCTAGGGATGACAGAATTTTACTTCCTCATTCATCTCTTCTCTGAAGAGTTTGCTCAAGGCTTAAGAGGCCAGGAGATGTACTATTAGAAAATCATAAAGAGCTAAGTTTCTTTATTGGTGCTGCAGACAGAACCAGGACCCACTCTGTCAATGTCTGCTGTACTGCAGTATCTCTGCAAACTGCTTTGGTCAGGTTTGACCTGCTGTTCTTTGAAAGCTCACCTGTCTGCAGTTATTGCCTGCCTCCCTCATACCCCTCTACTTAAGGCCAGGGTGAGGGTCAAGCCTCTCATCAGGAGAGTCCTGCATCTTAACCCACCAGGGAAAACCGGTCTTTCCCCCTTGGGATCTTAATTTTGTGCTAGAAAACTTGCACTGCATCCTTTTGAACCAGCATCATCTTCTCTAAAATTCTGCACTTGGAAAGCTGTTCTTCTCTTGGCTTCTCACCTCTGTTAGGAGACTTTTTGAGTTAAAAGCTGCTGAAGCCATTTCCCATTTTTTTTTAACCAAGACAGGGTGACTTTAGGGGTAATCCATCCTTCAGGCCTAAGGTAGTGAATGAGCTGTCCCTCAGTCAGATCAGTCATCTTCCCAATCCATAAAACGGGGGGGGGGGGTCTTGCATTCTCTGGGCATTCACAGGCAGCTCTGTTTTTATCTTTACAAAACAAAATCCTTCAGAAAGGCTGGCCAGCTGATTTTATCATTTTTGAGCCCTGAGGTAGCCAGTCTCTAAAACTGTTGCAGCTTGGATTTCTACGTTTTTTTGTTTCTGCTACTCGCAGTATGGTAAGATCTAGTCTTCCTCCCCTCAAGCTCATTCGACACTGGCAGTGGCTTCTTCAGGGGCGTTTTACAAAGGAGTACACTCCAGGTCTATCTTAAAGGCTGCCACTTTATCTTCGGTACACACATTTACCAAACACTACAAAATTGTTGCTTTCTCCATGTCCAGGGCAGCCTTTTCTCAGTTCTTTCCAGACTGCTGGGCAACTAGCTTGGAGATAGTTTGGGGATCCATGCTTGTATGTCTGCCTATACTCCAATGCTCATGAGCTGAGGTCATGCATCAGATGTACCACCTTGGAATATATATATATATTTGGTACTACAGCCAGAAATCAGCAGTGACGATACATGTCAGGAATACTCAAGCAGTGATCAGTAGTACATCTACTGTTATGGTAAGTTCTTACACAACTGTGCTTTATTCACACCATGTTTTATTTCCTTACACTGAGAAGGCAGTTTAGTACATTCATTAACAAAATGGGATCTGTTTCCATAGAAGTAACACAAGCTGATGTTCATCACATTTTTCACTGCTGCAGTTGCTTTAGCCAAATGGATTATATCCTACATAGGATATAACAGTTGGACAGGTTCCAGGACATTACAGATTCAGACTTCCATATGCCCAAATTGTCAGTTTGAGCTGAGCTGACTAAAAAGACTGGTTTGGACTCCAAGCCCATAAGAGCTTTTCTGTTGCCAAAGGGAACACTATTGTGAGTCTTTTGAGGATCAACTGTCTGCCTGTGCTGCTGTTTTGCTGGGCAGATAAGTTCCCTTTGGTGGGGGGCTTCCATTAAAAAAAATTGTTGAACAACACTTTCCTGTTCAAGAAAGTTAGTTTAAAGCTAAGAGTTTGTGATTTAACCAAGTGTCACAAGACTGTTTTGCACTTTTGAAGAAAGTGAAAACCATTTTTACTGTGGAGGAATTATTTTACCTTTTGGGACTGACCTAGTGTTTTAAAAGTACTTTTTACTATGTTTTATGTGAAAAAAGTGACTCTTAATGACTTAAGCTTTACTGACATTTAACGCTTGTTTTCCCTGGGGAAAGAGACATCATTTTCATTTTGACCATGGAGCAGACTTTCAGTTCCATGATTCCTTGTTCCAACCACAAAAAGAAAAAAAAATAAGCAAAAGTTTTTGCCACCACAGCAGGCTAGCAGTTTGCCTCAACCACAGGTGGGTGACTCTGCTGTAGCCATTAGTAGTACCTCAGACCACTCATCTTTTACCCTTTATCCCTTCTGATGTAGCACCTACAGCAAGTGTGGTCCAGGTGTAAGCTATGTCCTCTGCAGCTGTTGGGATCCCCTCAGTGGACAAGGGGGAAACACTCTTGTCTGTCTTGGCAGAGGGAGCAGGGAAGGCTTCCCTTTCTTGTCAGAATGCTGTGTCCATTCTTGGGGAAGCTGCTGCTGCCATTAACAACACTGTTGGCTCTATTTTTCCTTTCAAAAAGAAACCGAAAACTTAACATGTATTCATTCCTCCTCAAATTTCCTTAGACAGGAGTAGTTTACTGGGTCTAGTTCAGGATTGAATTCAGGCTATTGATAGATAAAATACCTTTTGTTGAGGGGAAGAGAAATACCTTTTGCTTTTAAGATTCAAGATTCTGAATCTGGGTATGAAAGGACAGATATGAGGTTTTCCATTCAGACTCGGAGGAGAGCTCAGTTTGATTCTCGGGGGGGGGGGGGGGGGCAGTTCTCTTCCACTGAGACTTTTTCCAGAATGTGCCAACAATTTCAGTGGGAGAACTCTGAGGTTTCCCTGTCCCTCAGAAAATGCAATGAGCTACTACAGAAGGAATTTCCAGAATCTTCATCCATTCCTCCAGTTCTGTCAGCTTTGGAGAATGTGTGTTACTGTCTGCAGCATTCTTGATTGTCAGCCAGCTGCTGCTGCTAAAAAGGCATACTGGATGTATAAAGTTCTTCAGTCTTAAGATTTTATACACTCCTCCCAAACTTGATCCAGCAGTTAAAGCTTTAGTTAATCCTGCTGCTTCTAAACATTTCATTAATTCTAATCCTGCTGTTTCTTATAGGGTAGAAGGATTATTGATTCATATGGGGAAAAAAGGTGTATGCCTCTGCAGCTTTGATTTTCAGAATTTTGAATGGTCAGGTTCATGTTCTAATTGTAAAGCTACGAGGAATGTTTTATCTCATGAGGAAAAATCCTCTTTAAATAATGAAGATGTTCTTCATTCCACATTGCTGCAGTCCTAACAATTGGGTAGTCCGCTGTCCCAGTCGGCCCGAATACCAAAGTATATGGCTGACGTCGGTCAAGGCGCATTAGTCTGACGTCAGGACGTCAGGGTACTAATGCGCATGACCGACGTCATATCCTCAGTCTTTTTTGCCGCATGGTCCGATGCAGAAGCAGTTTTGCGAGTGCAGGTTGGCGTTCTGAAATTTTCTGAAGTCGGAGTTTCAGACAGAATCAAAGTTGGCTAAGTACCCCGTTGGGGAATATTTTGGTTTTTTCTTGCCTCAGTATTTAACCGGATGTCAGAAAAAGTGAATAACTGTATTTCTTGTGGGAAACAGATACCTCATAGGGATTACCATACCTTGTGTATACCTTGTTTAGGGCCTGAGCACGACGTTGTTGGATGCCGCTCTTGTGCTAGATTTAACAAACGCACTATTAAGAGAAGGTTAGACTGCCAGGTTAGTTTTTGGGAAGCGTTGTAATTATAAAATGCCGTCGGATGCTCCGACGCCCGCTTCGTCCAAAAAGCGCAAGGACAAAGCAGCAAAGCCTAGATTGGAAGAACCGACAGTCGGTTCTTTAGAAGGCTCAGTGGAGCCGGAGGTTCTGCCAGGAGTTTCTTTGGAGTCTCAGGGAGACTTTACTGTTACAGGATGTGTCCTCTCAGGAGGTAGGCCAGGCTGAAGGGGCTTCTCAGGTGGCTGTGCTTCCCTCTCTTCCTAAGGTGGTTAGAGCCTCCCCTTCTGTTTCCAAGGCTTCTTTGAGAGGCAGGCCAGGTTTAACTTCAGTGGGGTTTCTCCTAGCTCTTCAGGATCTTTGCCTAAGAAACATATGCTTAAAATGGCAGAGGATTTGATTGCTATGATTAGAGGTTCTATGCCCCCTCCTGATAAGAGGCCTAGGGTGGAACCTGAGTTTGAGAGTTTTGAGCAGTGTTCGGAGGCTTCTGAGTCTTCGGCTGAAGACTTGCAGGAGTATCCTCCTTATTCTGATTCTGATGTGGATGATTCTA
Source organism: Protopterus annectens (assembly GCF_019279795.1). Lineage (NCBI taxonomy): Eukaryota > Metazoa > Chordata > Ceratodontiformes > Protopteridae > Protopterus > Protopterus annectens. Next base: position 1,478,426,259 of record NC_056732.1, read on the forward strand.
CTCCTTCAGCTTCTCCTCCTGAGGATTTTTCATTTTCAGAGACTCTTCATTCCATGAGGGAGCATTTTAAATGGGAAGGTCAAGATTTCTCTGATTCCAGGAAGAGGCTTAGGGAATTCTTGTTTTTACCCCAGCATAGGCCTTTAGCTATACCTCCTGTTCTGAATGTGGTGGAAGATGTTTTTGCAGAGGCTTCCCTGAACCCTGATTCTTTGCCTCCTGCCCCAGTTAAACCAGATAGGTACTATAGGGTGCCTGAAGCTCATAAGTATCTTTTTAAGAGTCCTAGGGCAGACCCGGAAACTGTCTCTCAGGGGCCTAAAGGTGTTAAGGCTTCTGTTAAAAATCCTGTTCCTCCTGATAAAGAGGCTAGGGCTTTGGATAGATGGGGAAAGAAAGTGTATACTTCTTCCACTTTAGCCATGAGGGCGTTGAATTGCCAGTTTCACATGTTAAAATATCAAAATTATCTCCTTTCACAATTGAAGTCTAAGGTGGATGCTCTGGTGGAAGGTATTGAGTGTAAAGAGTTGCAGGATTTAGTTCATGTGTCTGAACAGGTGGGTAAGCATTCCTTGCAATGTGGTTTTGATGCTGTGCAAGCCTCCTCGAGGGTGGCTGCCACTGGTTCTGTTCTTCGTAGGCACGCCTGGTTGAGGGATCAGAATTTAGCTGAGCATGTTAAGACAAGGATTTTGGATGCTCCATTACAGTCTGACGTGTTGTTTGGTTCGCCTGTGGAAGCAGTTTTAAAGAAAATGGAGGACAAGGCTAAGTCTATGCAAACTGTTAAAGATTTTTGCAGGTGCAGCCTCCAAGTTTAGTAGAAATTGGCCTACTAAGGGATGGACATATCCTGCTTATGATTCCCAGTCTAGGGGTAGGTCTAGACGTGGTAGGGGCAGAGCTCAAGGTTCTTTTAGGCCTAGAACAGGGAGTTCACCTGCTCAGACTTCTGGTGAGGGCAGGGGTCAGTCCTTTCGTAAACAGACCCAATGACCTGCCTTTTCAGCTGCCAGTACATTCTCGTCTGGCAGCACCTTTGGGAGGAAGGCTGGCTCTTTTCAAAGAAAATTGGGATTTAATTACCCAAGACAGATGGGTTTTGGATATCATTCACCACGGTTACAGGTTTTATTTCCATACCTTGCCTCCTTTCAAAGGCATGCCAGACATTCCTCCTCTACAAAGAAAAGAGGCTCACAAGCAAATTTCTCTGTTACTCCAAATAAGGGCCATTCAGCCGGTTCCTGTGCCAGAAAGGGGCCTAGGATTTTATTCTCGCCTGTTCCTAGTACCAAAGAAGGGGAACACGTGGAGACCAATTTTGGATTTATCTATCCTCAACACTTATCTGGGCATTCCCAAGTTCAAAATGTTGACGTTACAACAGCTTTTACCTCTGCTGGGCAAGGATCACTGGATGGTAACTTTAGATCTCAAGGAGGCTTACCTTCATGTGCCTATCAGACTAAGTTGCAGGAAGTATCTGCGTTTTCGAGCTGGAAATTCCCATTATCAGTTCTCTGCATTGCCCTTTGGCTTATCTACTGCGCCCAGAGTATTCACAAAGGTTCTGGCTCCAGTGATAGCTTACTTCAGGCTAAAAGGAATACAAATCTATCCTTACTTAGACGACTGCCTGATTCTGGCTCAAGAAAAGGAAGACCTTTTACAGCATTTGGAATATGTGATAGCAGTGCTAAGATGCATAGGGTATTCTGTGAACGAAATAAAGTCCAGTCTAGTACCCTCTCAAGACATGTGCTTTCTGGGTGCGAGACTGAATACAGCAGCCCAGATGGCCTTTTTAACCCCGGACAAACAAAAGAATCTTTCCATTTACTTCCATCAACTATCTCTTCAGTCCGGGCTGACTGCAAGGACAGTCCTTCAAGCCTTAGGGTTCATGGCATCTTGTATTCTGGTGCTTCCCAATGCCAAACTGCATATGAGGAAGCTGCAATGGTATCTCAAAAATGTATGGACACAGCACTGCCAGGATTTGGACACTGTCATTCAAATAATACCTTGCATTCAACAGGAATTTTTGTGGTGGGCTCAGGAATGTCACCTAAACAAGGGACTCTCTGTGACCCGGCCAGAGGCGAGTCAGATTCTAACGACAGATGCCTCAGACATTGCTTGGGGAGCTCATCTAAATGGAAAGTGGATACAAGACAAGTGGCCTGCCAGACTACAGCATCTACATATCAACATGAAGGAGATGTTAGCAGTCCAGTTTGCATTAATGGCTTTCAAGGAGTTACTTCTTCCAGGGCAGGTGTTGATTCTAACAGACAACACAACTGTCATGTGGTACATCAACAAACAAGGGGAACACATTCTTACCCGTTATGCAGGCAAGCAATGATTTTATGGGAGACTGCGCTCAGCTTGCAACTAACTCTTCAGGCAAGGTTTCTGCCGGGAGCACAGAACTCCTTAGCAGATGTGTTAAGCAGACAAATCATGGATCCCCACGAGTGGAAACTGGATCTTCATGTATTTCGAAATTGACAGTGTCATGGGGAACTCCAGACATAGATCTGTTCGCTTCTCCACTAAACCACCAGCTGCCAAAGTTTTGCACAAAGAGGTTTCATCACACAGCTTGGAAAGTGGATGCTCTTTCTTTCAGTTGGAAAAATCTTCATGTGTATGCCTTTCCACCTCTGCCTCTTCTCCCAAAGGTGCTCCTAAAGGTCAGACAAGACAAGCCAAGGATGATTTTAATAGCTCCAGATTGGCCTCTGCAACACTGGTACCCATTACTGAGGAGTCTGGTAAGGAAGCCTCCATGGCCTTTACCTTTGATTCCACACCTGTTGTCTCAGAGGGACGGTCACCTGCTCAATGTCAAGCTTCACTCTCTTCATCTAACAGCCTGGCATATTCTGTTTTGAAACACAGCAGGTCTCAACTTCCTCAACAAGTTTTAAATGTGATTATGGAAGCCAGAAGACCTAGTACAAGGAAAGTGTATGCAGAAAAATGGAAGAGATTTTTATTTTGGAGTGCAGCAAAGAATTTGGAGATTTCTGAGCCTAATTTGAGTGTGGCTCTTCAATATCTTACTGAGTTATTGGACAAAGGTTTGTCTTTCTCTTCCATTAAGATTCATGCTGCAGCAATTTCAGCTCACTATGATTGTGACCCACCATTGTTTTCGCATCCTTTGTTCAAGCAATTTCTTAGAGGGGCAAAGAATATAAGACCCCCACGAGAGCTCCTACTCCTGCTTGGGATCTCAATTTTGTGTTGGAGAAACTTACTCTACAACCTTTTGAGCCTCGGCTACTGCTGAATTGAAATACTTGTCATGGAAGACTGCTTTTTGTTGGCCATTACTTCTGCAAGAAGGGTTTCTGAATTGCAGGCCCTTATGGCGGTAGAGCCTTTTTTGATTTTCCATAAGGATAGGGTATCATTACGTACTAATCCTTCTTTTATGCCTAAGGTGGTTTCTAGTGTGGCTTTAAACCAAACTATTCATTTGCCTACTTTCTATGCAGATCCCCAAAATAAGGGGGAAAGATTTTGCACACTTTAGATGTACACAGGCAGTTGCGTTATTTAAGCAGGACTAAGGATTTTAGGCAGTCTCAGCAGTTGTTTGTTTCTTTTGCTTTGAGTTCTCAGGGCAAGCCTGTGTCAAAACAAACTATTTCTAAGTGGATTGGGTTTTGCATTGCATTTTGTTATTCCCATCATGGCAAGGAGATTCCAGCTGGGATTAGGCCTCATTCCACTAGGGCTACTGCCACTTCAACAGCATTTCTAAGGGGGGTGGCAACTAAGGATATTTTGGAGGCAGCTACTTGGAGTTCAGTGCATACTTTCTCTAAGCATTACCACCTTCCTCTCTACTCTAAATCTAGGGCTGGTTTTGCCACAGCTATTTTGCAAGGCATGTTGACAGCTCCTGCTTCTTTATGATTTGCCAGCCTCTTTTACCTCTGCTTTGGGATTCTACCCAATTGTTAGGACTGCAGCAATGTGGAATGAAGAACATAGTACAGTTTTGTACCTACCATAAATGTAGATGTTCGAGGATCCACATTGCTGCAGTCCAATTTACCCTCCCTCCTTCCCCTCTGTGTTTAGGGGTGGTTGTGTGGGTGAGGTTATACTCTTGTAATTTTGTATATATTGTACATATTTTTGGTGCAGGAGTGTTTGGTGTTTTTGGTTTTGGCCTTGTCTTTTTAGGGTCTTCTGACATCTGGGGCAAGAAAAGACTGAGGATATGACGTCGGTCATGCGCATTAGTACCCTGACGTCAGACTAATGCGCCTTGACCGACGTCAGCCATATACTTTGGTATTCGGGCCGACTGGGACAGCGGACTACCCAATTGTTAGGACTGCAGCAATGTGGATCCTCGAACATCTACATTTATGGTAGGTACAAAACTGTACTTTACTTATATTGTACAAATCGCTACTAATCATTTACAGTGTGTGTATGACAGTTGATTCTTCTTCCAAGGGTAAGGCCACTGATACTGTTTTCAGGAGGTTTGCCGTGCTGCGATCTCAGAACCTCCCAGATGATGAAAATGTGAGTAAATTCTTCTTTGGATAGAGATTTCGTTTTTGGCCACTCTGCTGTAGCTATGATAAATGAGATGAAAGGGTTGTTACTGCACAGAATTTCTAAGATTTTTCAGCCCTCCTTTTCCAAGTTTTCTCAGGGATTCTTTAACCCTTCATCCAATTTTGGTATAAAAAAAAAAGTCTCAACAAATTGCAAGTAAACTGACATTTGAGAAGAAATTGCAAGGAGGTTCCTAAAAAATTTTGGAATCTCCTGAAGCCACAGACAGTCCAGAAAATCAAAATGACTAAGGGACCTTTCAGTCCCATTTCCCTTCCAGAAAGTCTGATTCTCTCTACTTTTTTCTTTGGCAGCAGTTCCGTAAAAATGGGTTCCGGAGATAATTCATCATGGTTACAGATGGCATTGGGTCTTCCTTCTTTCCAGGAAGTAATTGCTCACCTACTAGCCCAAATGCTTTAATTTCATTCCACCTGTCCATCATATGCTGCTACAAGTTGTTATAGACCTACATCCTCCTTCCTTGGCAGGGAAAGGTTTTTATTCAAGGATGCCTTTGGTGCCAAAGAAAGAAAATTCTGAGCCACCAGTTCTGGCTCTTTCTTTCCTAAATCAGTGTTTAATGGTGCTCAGATTCAGAAGGATGTCACTTTACAACCTGTTAGCTCTTTCTTCCTCATTCAAGTTTCTTTGTAACACTCTATTTGAAAGATACTTACTTTCTTACTCGTACAGACTTCAGACTTCAGGTGCTTCTTAAGGCTTTGTGTATCTGGATCACATTATCAGTTCTTTGCCTTATCCTTTGGACTGTCCACTGCACCAAGAATGCTCAAGTGTCTAGCTGCAGATCCAGTGTTGTCTTTTTCGTCTGCTTCAACATGGTGGTTATCTGATTCTGCTGGATCTGACCTCGGCACCTTGTACCAAAGGTTTGGATCTGAGAGCTCTGACTCCTCCCTTGTCCACAATTCCCCTCTCCTGCCTGAGCTACCTCCAATCTCGTTTGCCACATGTGTAAACCAGATAGGTAGACCAAGAGCGCCATAATTATTCATAAGTGAATGCTTTACTTCCTCCTTTGAAAAATTTTCACATTTGTCTGATTAGTTAGGCCGTTGTAGTCATAGTTTAGTGTTACAGCTTTCTGATATTTTTCCCTTTTAATTTTTCCAAATCTTTTGGGTTTGTAATACCATGACAGGAATGGACCGCATTCCTAAGTCAAAGTATGATTAAAGTTCATGAAATTAGTAGTAGTTCATTCTTTGATGTCAGCCAGAAGTGCTCTTCCCAGCACCCGCAGTGTGCCCAGTAATGATGACTCCTGCAATTCGTATGGGGTTATATGGATACTGGTAACATATCCAAGTACGAGTGTAGATTCTTTTTTATAAGACCCGTTGCTCCTACTGCTATTGGAACTGTTTGGGTATCTATCTTCCACATTGCTCTAGTTTCTGCATGCAGATCCTGAAATTTTATGACTGTGTCTTTCTGTATGCAAGACACTGTAGTCACTGAGTGTGGCTATTTCAGTGATCAATTCTGCACTTGTCTTCTTTTCGGGACCACTATATCCAGTTTTCTAGCATCTGTGTTTAGAACTGTTGGTAATGGGTGATCCCATGTGATATAAACTTCATAATTTTCTGTGATTCTTTGTGGCTCATGTTTCCATTGTTTTTCAACCACTTCAGTGCCATAATGTTTGCACACTCCCCAGAGCAACAATCTTGTCGCATAATTATGCCTTTCAGTATACAGCCCTCCTGCCATTCATATGCCGCAACCAGCAACAAGGTGTGCGACTGTTTCCAGTTCAGTTTTATAAAACCTACATTTTTGTTTGTTTCTCCCATATGTTTAGTGGACTTTGTAAACCAGTGTGTAAGTAGCCGACTATCTTGAGCTACCAATATTAACCTTTCATCTCTTGGTTTGAATTCACCTCTCCTTAACCATTCCTGCATTCGGTCCTGATCAGCATTAGGTTCTTTCAGACATTTTCAATACTTGCAACTATATGCTTTTTCCACATTTCTTCCCTTCTCATCTGGTCCTTCACTTTATATTCCTTTTTATTTTTGGCACATTCAGTTGCTGCCTGATTTTTATCTGCTTTGATTTTCATTCCTGCTTGACGCCGATATGCTTCTGCTAAATTAAGCAGAGAAGTCATCTTAGATTTATTCTCCACGTTTCAAAACTTTCACTACATTTGGGTCTTGAGGTTGGCAGATGTGTGGAGTCCAACACTTGCATATCTATACATGTAATCAATTTCAAGTAGGCCCATCCCTCCTTTAGAACTGGGAATATATAATCTTGGTATACATTGATTTTTATAAATTATTTGGTGGGCATGAAACATCCTTCTTGTTTTCCTATCTAATCTGTCCATGTTTTGGGGCCAGTAAATCACTCCAAAACTGTAAGTTAGGACAGGAAGAGCAAATTGGTTTACAGCTTGGATTTTGTTCTTAGATGTCAAAGCTGTTTTCAGATTTAATTTTAAGTCTTAAGTATTCCTTACTAAATTTTATTTGCATTTGTTCTTGTTTTATTGCTGATCCTTCTATTCCCAAATATTCATACACTCCCTCTTGCTCAAGTTCTTTTATATCGCATTCTTGTCCCAAATTGTTTTCCTGGTGCTGCAGTTTTCCTGCTTTGAAGGTTGCTTTTGCACACCTATCAAGATCAGATGACATTCTTACATCATCTGGAAAAGTTTTGACAGCCTGCACCTATGCTTTCAGTTCCTCATCTGATGAGCTATACAGTTTTAAATCCTTGATAGAGGAAGTGAGAAGTCTTAATACTTTGTCATTTTTTAGGAGCCACTACGAGGAAATGTCTTTAAATGAAATGAATGTGGCCATTCACAGGGTTGATTTGGCCTAGAAGATTTGTTTCTTAATGGCCAAATCACCCTTAGTGACTTAGAATATATGAAAGTGCAACATCCTAGGACTTCCACGATTTTTGGTCTCCCAAAGATTCACAAATCTTTGGTCCAACCTCCCTTGAGACCCATCATTGATGCTAAGGGATCAGCCATTTTTTATAGCTAGGTATAGCGACCAAGCATTAAACATCATCATTGATTATTCCCCATTATTGAAGGACACACTGGATTTTTTGAATGGGGTGATAGATTATACAATAATGATTTAGTGTTTGTGTGCATTGATGTCAAGAGCTTGTATACCACTCTCCCATATGAAAGAGGGATTGATAGGTTTTAGGAAGATTTGGCTTTACATACTGAGATGGGGAATGAAAAAGTATTGCCATTAGTTCACTCATGGAAGTTGTCCTCAAGAATAATTTCATCAGTTTTGAAGGGCAATTATTCAAACAGACTAATGGTGTAGCCATGGGCGCTGCATGCGCACCAACTTTTGCCAGAGTAGTCATGGCTTTTTGGGAAACCAATGTGGTTCATGTCAGAATTCAAGGATTGTTGGTGTCTTTATAGACGACATAATTTTTTTGGGTGGATTCAGTTAACAGGTTGGATATATTTCTTCATTTTCTCAACTCCTCCACTGATTTCTTGGAGTTCACTATGACTGTGGATCCAGAGCAAGTCAATTTCCTGGATGTAACCTTGACTAAGAATAGGGTTGACAAGAGATTTGAGTCCAACTTGTATAGGAAACCCTTTCATTCCAACTCATATTTGCATTTCCAGAGCTGGCATCCCACTCATCAGAAAAACATCTATTGTTAAGGGGCAGTGTGTGAGACTTGCCAGGATGGTGAGTGAAGATATCCAGTTTTTGGTTGAATGCACCAAACTGTTTGACATGTTTCATAGAAGAGGTTACCCCCAAGATTTCTTAAATTAAATATTTGAAGTGAAGAGAGAGACTAGGTGGGTTTCACAAACCCCATTTTTTAGTTTCACCAGTACACCCACAGTTAGGATGTGCAAGATAAAGGTAATGTTGATTATAACAAAGCTTTGGTTTTGCCTTATAATGGGCATTTTAGGGAAATTAAATTTATTGAAAAATTTTGGTCTATTTTCAGACATGACCTGGAGGTTGCCAGTAAATTAGATGAAAGGGCAAATGTAGTATACAAGAAAGAGGCTTGTTTAAAAACTGTGATTGAAAGGTGTCTGGGGAATTCTTACAAAGGTAAAATGAGTAAATGTGGACACTGCACCCAATGTAAAGTGATGTTGGAGGGTGTAGAAGTTTTCATACATAGACATGGAATGATTAAGTTGTAAAAGAAATTTGATTGTGACAGGGAGTTGTATATGCTGCAGTCTGTAATGGCAGTACCTGTTTTATATGGGTACAACTATCAGGTACTTCAGATATCGTGTTTATCAACATGGTTATGATATTAAAAAGAAGGATGAATGAAATGCCCTTTTCAGACCTATCAAAATTTATTCTACACATTCCTTTAAATTTATTGTCATAGAAGGTCTGACCCAGGACCCTCTGGGGGGGGGGGGGTCCCCCAATGACACCATTTTAGAATTTATTGAGTTAAAGTGGCAACTTAGAGTTAATGCTGGACAATATCCAGGGCGAAGTGATGTCATTTCTACCTAGAGTTATTTAAAGTTGAAATCTATGCTAGCATTATAGTCTAAATATCATTATTGGTTAGTGTTCATGTTCTTTCATTTTGTTGCATTGTATTTTTGCATTATTAGCTATCATTGTTTATATTATCTTGAGTTACAATTATTTTAGTGGGATGCATATCGCTTTAATCATTAATTGGGAACATGGGGGTGTGTGTCTCTTTTTTAGCTTTAGTGTTTGGGCATTTGCTGTATTTTTATTCTGAAGAAGTCCAGACATTGTGTGGATGAAAGTGCTAAATCTGTGATAGTAATAAATTCAGTGTTCCTTTTACCCATAGTGGTTGTGTTTTTGTTTCAGTTGGTGCCATTTTTCTCGTGGTTTGTGTACAGGTTGGCAAGATGTGGAGTCCCACACTTGCATATCTATACATGTAATCAATTTCAAGGAGGCCCATCCCTCCTTTGGAATGGGGAATATATAATCTTGGTATACATTGATTTTTATAAATCATTTGGTGAGCATGAAGCATCCTTCTTTTCTATCTAATCTGTCCATGTTTTGGGCCAGTAAATCACTCCAAAACTGTAAGTTAGGACAAGAAGAGCAAATTGGTTTACAGCTTGGGTTTTGTTCCTAGATGACAAAGCTGTTTTCAGAATTAAAGTCTTAAGTATTCCTTACTAAGTTTTATTTGCATTTGTTCTTGTTTTATTGTTCCTTCATCAGTTCCCAAATATTCATACACTTCCTCTTGCTCAAGTTCTTTTATATCGCATTCTTGCCCCAAATTGTTTTCCTGGTACTGCAGTTTTCCTGCTTTAAATGTTGCTTTTGCACACCTATCAAGATCAAATGACATTCTTACATTATCTGAAAACGTTTTGACAGCCTGCAGCTGTGCTTTCAGTTCCTCATCTGATGAGCTGCACAGTTTTAAATCATCTACAAAGAGGAGATGCAAAGTCTTTATACTTTGTCCTTTTTTTTTTTTTAGGAGCCAAATTGTACCCGTGGCCTAAGCTGTTAAGTAAACAGCTTAATGGGTTAACGGCAAGGCAAAATAGCAATGGACACAGTCACCCTGAAATATAACCCCTTTGAATCTTTATCCCTGGGATGATAATCTGTCCTTTTATCATGGCTTAATTGCAGAGTGGTCTGCCACTGTTTCATGGTCATTTTAAGCACTTTTTTGTCCATAAATATGGGATACTATCAAATGCTTTTTTATAGTCAGTCTATGCCATACTTAAATTTTCCCATTTTTACAGTTCTCCACTGTGACTTTAACAACAAATGATCCTTTGTTCCATATGACTTTTTTATTGCCCTTTTGTTCTACTGCCATAATTGAATTTTCTTCTAAATGACTATAAACCCTGTCGGCATCAAGCGTTGTCACCTCACAGCAAGAGACTCTGCCATTCGATTCTCAGCTGGAGCACCTTCTGTGTGGAGTCTGCATGTCCTCCCTGCAGTCGAGTAGCATTCGAAAGACGTGCGTGAATGTGCATGCCTTCGTTGAAGGTTGGTTGTCGAGTTGGCACCTCTGCACCGTAAAAATCTACTGCCAGTTATTAGCGGACTGGAGTTCCGCTGTGGCGACCCCTAACCGTGAAAAGCAGAAAGTGTGTATGAGTGTTTATACAGATATTAGAATTCTAGTTTAGTAGCAAATTTTATCTCATTAGAAAAAGTTGTTATACTGTTAAATTAGAAAAAGTTGTTATACTGTTAAATTACCTTTTTTTCTGATGTCAGCAGAAGTGCCATTCATGTGGTCGTAATATACCACCCCAAGACCTACACTTGCAGTGTGTTTACTGCTGGGGCCTTCTTATCTGCAGATCCTGTGCTCCGTCAGTGCTGCTTTTGACATCAGAGCTATTCAAGGACGTAGAAAGAAGTTGATGTTGATGGGGGTTTTCCTTCTGCGTACAGGGTCTGTGGACCCAAAGACATCCACCTTTTCTTCCTCTGAAAAGGAGAGAGACGAGGGAATAAGGAGGGGAGAAAAGGCAGAGAAAAATCAAGAGATGAGAGCTCCAAGGTTCATCCAGAGATGACTTAAATAAGGTCTTTTAATGTCACAGTTATTGCAGATCCGACATCTGAAGTACCCAGACAGTCTGATCCAAATGTTGCTCGGCTCCAGACTCCTCCTCTGAACTTGTCCTTTACTCCTGGCACTGGCAAGTCCCAGGCTTCATTCTTCAATATTACAAAAAGGTACCTTCAAAGCCTGCGTTGATGAGCCTCATCCTCTTGATCTGGCTAATCTACTAGGAGCCTCACAGAATTTCATGTCGACCGAACGATGAGGTTTTTGAGGACACAGATTTGGCTGGGAGCCCTCCCAGCTCCATCCCTGAGGAAAAGGTCTGGGATCAGTCCTTTTCACCTTGACAGCTCATTATTTTCAGCTTCCTACACCATTTCCATTATCTGAACCTGTGTGTATCTGATCCAACCTTCCCACAATACCAGCTTCAATTTCAACATTACTGAAGACTTCGGCTTCGACATCTTCTCTTACTCACTAGAGTCTAATGCATTCAGGTTGAGTAGGGTCCTGGAGCCAGTGTGTGTTAGAGCTCCAGTGTTAGTTTACTCTAAGAATTTCGAAGTCCTCACTGCTGCTCGGGGCTTAGACATTCAATAGCTTGAATCCGAGGCCCTCCTTGGGGCCGTTAGCCATTGGAATTGAAAGGGCTTTTCTGACTTAACTAATAAATGGTTCTTCATTCCAATGCCCGAGTCTGCTTTTGAGGCTGTAGAGAGGGCCTTGGCTGGACCAAGATGACTGGTATGTTCCCAGAGTTCATATCCATCCAGACTCCCTCTGAAGGCTGTACCTTCCTCCTCAAATTCTGGCAGACAGGGACCCACAGATTTCCTTAAGCATCAAGATCACTCAGCACTCGAGTCTCACATCCAGTTCTGATGTTTCCCCCTCAGGAGTCCTAAGGCACATTCCTGGAAGAATGCTTGTAAAAGGAAGCATATGGACTCATGTCCTGAGTCTGTCACTGAAGACTTCAGCTTTAGTGAGGGAAGAGGTTCTCCAAGGTCCCACCTGAAGATGTCTCTGTGAAATACATCCTCAAATTGTTTAAGTGCTGTTTTAGCTGCTTTTCTGTAAAAAAAAAAAAACTCCAAGTCTGGTCCCTACCTTTTCTGTAACTAGTGTAGTCCAGATACAGATTTCCTGTATCCAGGGACTGTATGTAAGCTTCTGAGCCCCCCCCCCCCAAGCCTTTCTGTGTTGGAGGGAAGCCTTATAGCTCATCAGTGGGAGTGGTAAGCATTGGGTAGCATATCTACCACAAGAGGAGTGGTTTTTGGACCAGAAATTACAGTTTATTGGGCGTTTGGGCAGTTTTTCCATCTCTCTCTCAACTTACTGATTTAAAAGCCCGCATTTACACTTGTTTCCCCCCTTCCTGTAACTAGTCTAGTCCCGATGCAGATTTGCTGTATCCAGGACTATTTGTAAGCTCCTGAGCTCCCCAAGCCTTTGTGTTGGAGGGAAGCCTTCTAGCTTATCAGTGGGAGTGGTGAGCACTAGGTAATCTGTCTACCACATAAGGAGTGGTTTCTGGCCCAGAAATTGTAGTTATTGACCATTTGGACAATTTTTCTACCTCTCTCAACTTTCTGATTTAAAAGCCTGCATTTGCACTTATTTCTTTCCTGTAACTAGTCTAGTGCAGATACAAATTCTTACTTTTAGCAGTTGAATTTGCTTATTCGTGCTCAGCGGTTGTTCAGAACTTGTAAGCACTAAATAAGCTACAAATTACTACAGCACTCAACCTTCCTCATTGCCTAGAGGAAAACCGTGTTTGTACTTACTTTCCTCACTTGCTTGGAGAAAAACAGCTTTTATACTCACTTTCCTCACTTATCTAGAGGAAAATATTTTTTTATTCAGGCATGTCCAAGGGTCCGCTCCCAGTGTTCTCTGCTGTCTATCTGGTGAATCTGGGCATCTTGGGGCAATGTAACAATTGCCTTATGTACACAGACAACCCTCTCCTCCTACCACCCAACACTACAACCTGTGAGAGATGCACTTATCTAGCCATACTGGAGGTAAAGCTCTCTCCAGCTAAGACTGAATTTGACAGTCATTAGGAGAAGGTAAACACTTGCACCACACCACACTCATCGCATAGTCCCACTAAATCTGTACCAACACAATCCACACATAGAAACACAAAAACATTCACGGAGGCTCTCAATCTGCTCAAGCAATAGAAACCTCCACGGCTGAAACGCAAGCAAGCTCCACCCCCCAACACAACCCAAATGATACAGCCTACAGACTCTGTGTGCCACTCAGCCACAGCCCATAAGGCAGAACAACATACCCAACACACACTAGTCATAGGTGACTCTGTAGTTAGGCACACTGATGTCCCACTCACCAGGCTAAACAAAGTTACTGTCTGGTGCCAGGATTCGCCACATAACCCATGCACTCGGGTCACTCCAACAAGTACAAATATGACTCTGTCCATGTTGGTGTGAACAACCTGAGACGTACCTCCCTGGACTACATGGAGAGACATGGAAGAGCTCCGATCTTGTAGCCCAGGCAGGTATGACCCTAGCCCTGAGTAGCATTCTGCCATTGCCAAGAATGATACCGTAGTACAAGGACAAAATGATTGACTTCAACAATTGGCCAAGCGTCTGGTGTCATTCTAAGGGGATCCAGTATGTCCGTCTGGGACGACATGGTCTATAGACTACGATGCTTTGCCAGAGATGGCCTGCACCTGTCTCCTCTGGGATACTGGCTAAGGCTCTTGCCGTCCCTATAGTGCATTTTTTAGGCAAGGGTCAAATGACAAATTCACCACCGTAACAGGAACAGGCAAGCAAAAACTGAGGGTAATGCTATTCAGTGCTAGAAGTCTAAATCTCAAAATGCACTCACTCGAGGCACTCCTTAAAATGGAGAACATCAATATCTGTGCAGTGACTGCGACCTGGTTCAAGGCTCCAGAGAGCACTCCTGCATTTACCAGGCTATAACTCATACCACACTTTTCGGCCATGTAACCTGGACCGTTACACCAAAGGCGGAGTTGTCCATATTCATTAAGGATATCCACACCTCCCAGGCTAGTTGCTCAGTATAATGCATCCGAGGTTATCCAAGTCCAACTAACTGTGGGCAAAACCAAATTGTAGCTTGCTACACATCCTCCACCATGCCCCTGGATTCCCACTCCTCTTTTCTTGATATACTGGAAAATATTAGGGTTTAACCAACCAACCTAATAATGGGAGATTTTAAACTACCCCACCATTAACTGGGAAAACTATTCATGCACCAACTCCTTCACTCGACGCTTTCTGGAATTCATAAATTCCAGTGCTCTGGATCAACTTATCCACACCCCCCCAGGGGAAACAATATCCTAGACCTAGTCATTACCAACATGAGTGACCGGTGTTTCACACCTGAGGTCAACTCGTCATTGGCCCGATCCGACCATAAGTTAATCACTCTAGATATCCACATCCTGTCCCCACCCCCCCCCCCCATTAAGGAAACCACGGTAAAAAATTTCTCCAAAGCCAACTTCATGCTTCTTAAGACAGAAGTGGCGAACTTCAAGACACCCATGCAGATGGGCAATACAGTTACAATACAGACTGCTGAATCCTGCACAAATGTACTCTGTAAGCACTTAAATGAGTGCACTGATCGTGCTATCCCAAACAGAACCAAGACGGTATCCTCCAAAAAAAAAAAAAAAGAAGCCATTCTGGTGGTCCGCTGCTATAAACTGTACAACAGAAGGAAGAAACTGTTGCAAAAGAGAGTAAAATCCCATGAGTGGAGGAGCTCTCCCTGGTGAGCCTCAGTAAGAAGCTGAGATCCCTTATAAGATCCTCCAAAGGTGACTATGAAAACAAAATCACCATGGATTCCAAGAACAGCCACAAAGCATTCTATAGCTATGTTAAGAATCTCAGTGGCAACACCCAGATCTGCTCTGAGTTACAGCACAACAGCACACAAATTACAGAACCAACTGATATTGCCAACATCCTGGCAGACAGGTTCAGTGCTAATTTTACCTCCCCTCTCACCCCCTAAAGGGCCCATATCTATACAGGAAGAATGCAGTCTCCCTGTAATCACAGCTATGCAGGTAAAAGCTGCACTGTCTAAAGCCAAAAACACCACATCCATGGGACCGGACAACATCCCAGGCTGCATTTTACACTAACTTCAGAACGAACTGGCTCCCCACCTAAGCACTATGTTCAGTCATAGCCTCACATCAGGCTTTGTGCCCACTGAATGATGCACAGCAACAGTTATCCCAGTCCACAGAGGAGGTGCCACCACTGATCCTGGGAACTATCGCCCTATTAGCTTGACGAGCCTGGTCTTGCAAGGCCATGGAACGTATCATCATGGAACTCATAAAGACATTGATAACCTCCAAACTATGGATCCCACCCAGTTTGGGTTTGTGAAAGGCAGATCTTGCCTCCTGAACCTGATCGACTTTGAGGCAGTCACCAAAGCCGTAGATGAGGGTAAGGTGGTTCCCACAGCCTATCTTGACCTCGACAAGGTTTTCGACACCATCCCCCATTCTGAAGTTATAGCTGAACTCACTAAACTAAGAATAAATCCCTATGTCACAAGATGGGTTGCCAACTGACTCACTGACAGAACCCACACTGTGAAAGTTGCAGACTCCAAATCTGACTTCAAGCCAGTGACAAGTGGAGTATCACAGGGTTCAGTCCTGGCTCCGCTCCTGTTTGGTATCTACTTCTCTGAAGTACAGGCTAACACAGAAGGCGTCTGGTTATCGAAGTTCACACATGACTGCAAGGTAAGAGCCATAGTAGAGTCCCCAAATGATGTGGACATCCTACAGAAGGGCCTCACTGAGACAGATGCCTGGTGTCAGAGCCATGGCCTCAAGCTCATTGCCAAAAAGTCCATTGTCATCCCCTTTGGTAAAAACTCTGTACCCATGAACTTACCACATAGGCAGCAGAATACTTAACACCGAATGCGTGATGAGACCTTGGTACCCTGGTATCCTTCGATAATCACATCACCACAGTAGTCAGGAAGTCCTCCTACATGACACACCTAATCACAAAAGGGTTCTCATCCAGGAAAAAAGGTCATTGTTCCCCTCTCCTCGACACTCAGACCCATTAGAGTACAACGCCCCTTTTGGAATGTACCTCACAAGACATCTGCAGCAGCTGGAAAGGCCACAGAAGTGCCTCACAAAGAGGATTACTGGCCTCGTACTGATGTCCTACACTGACCATCTCAAAAAATTCAGCTTTACTCCGTAGCATATTGCCTACTCTGAGGTGATCTCTGCCTGATATATAAATCTATGACGAACCCAGAGCTGTTGGACATGCTACACCTAAAGATATCCCAATCCCTCTGAGCTACACGCTGTAGGGACCTAAACCTTGTCACCATAATAAACTGGACATGTTGGAGAGCTAGATTCCTGTCCCAGAGGCCTCCCATACTCTGGAACAAGCTTACCCATCTATGTCAAGCAGTTCCTCATTAGCACTCTTCAGGAAAAATCTTGATGAGTGAATGGGAAATAGGAGATACGCCCCGGGGATCACTTTGACTCTACTAGACAGTGGCCCAGGAGAATAACTTTCTTGGGTGGTGTAAGCTAGGGAACCTTGTTGACTAGGCTTACTTAAGCCGTTGGGCTGATAGCCAATACCTACCTATGAATTGATGAAAACAATGGCTGTTGGGGGGGGGGGGGGTCCACCAAAACTCCTTCTGATGAGTCAGTATTTTTCGAAGCCTTTGGGTCTAGCCTTTCAACCTCCTTGGTGGTTCCCCTCCAAATGCCTTGGTCGACCTTATTGCTCAAAGCCTAAAAGGAACCTGATAGGGTAGAACCCATTCCAAAGAATGGAAGTTCTGGACTCATTGCCCCTGTAGATGCAATGCTGGTAGCAGCCACTAAAAAGAAACTATCCTAGGAGAGTTCCTCTGTCCATCCCCCTAATAGGGAGTGTAGTGCGTTGGACAGATTGGGGAAATGGACATATGTATCAGATACTTTCTTTGTTCGTACAATGAAGCTTTTTTAATTTCTCCAAAACTTTTGAGTTTCTAATACCATGATGGAAATGGACCCCATTCCTAAGTCAAAGTATGATTAAAGTTCATGAAATTAGTATTTTTTCAATCTTTGTCAGCCAGTATTGCTCTTCGCAGCACCCACAATATGCTCTGTAATGATTCCTCCTGCAGTTCATATGGAGTTGTATGTATTGGTAACCTATCTAAGTACGACTGTAAATTCTGTTTTGCAAGACCCATTGCTCCTACTACTATTTGAACTCGCTGGGCATCTTTCTTGTACATTGCTCTTGTTTCTGCCTGCAGATCCTGATATTTTATGACTTTGTCTCTCTTTACGCAAGACACTGTAGTCACTGGGTGTGGCAATTTCAATGATCAATGCTACTTGTCTTCTTGGACCACTATATTTGGTTTTCTAGCATCTGTCTTTTAAATTGTTGGTAATGGATGATCCCAAGTGATGTAGACTTAATTTCCAGTGTTTTTCGGCCACTTCAGTACCATAATGTTTGCACAATCCCCAGTGAAAGTCTCGCCACATTATTATGCCTTTCAGTATACAGTCCTTCTGACATAAGTATGTCACAACCAGCAATGAGGTGTACAGCTGTTTCCAATTTGGTTTTACAAAACCTACATTTTGTCTGTTTCTCCCACATGTTCAGTGAACTTCATAAACCAACTTGTACGCAGCCCACGATCTTGGGCTGGTAATATTAACCTTTCATCTGTTAGTTTGAATTTGCCTCTCCTTAACCATTTCTGTGTTAATTCCTGATCAACATGAGGTTCTTCCATAAGTTTTTTTTTATACTTTCCACTATATTTATGCTTTTTCCACATTTCTTGCCTTCTCATCTGATCCTTCACCACCTGATCTTTTGTTTTTTGGCACATTCAGTTGCCTGATTTCTATCTACTTCTGGTTTGATTTCCATTCCTGCTTGATGCCGATAAGCTTCTGCTAGATTAAGCAGAGAAGTCGCCTTAGATTTATTCTCCTCATGTTTCAGAACTTTCACTACGTTTGGGTCTTGTGAGGTGAGCAGATATCTGTGGAGTCCTACAATTGCAGATCTGTACATATAATCAGTTTCAAGGAGGCCCATCCCTCCTTCAGAACAGGGAATATATAATCTTGGTAAACACTAACTTTTATAAATCCATTTGGTGAGCATGACGCACCCTTCTTGTTTTCCTATCTAATCTATCCAACATGTTTTGGAGCCAGTCAATCACTCCAAAACTAAGTTAGGACAGGAAGAGCAAATTGGTTTATAGCTAGAATTTTGTTCCTAGATGTCAGTGCTGTTTTCAGGATAAATTTAAGTCTTCTGAAGTATTCCTTACTAAGTTTTTTCACATTTGTTCATGTTTTATTGTTGATCCTTCATCAATTCCCAAATATTTATACTCTTCCTGACTCAAGTTCTTTTATATCACATTCTTGTCCCAAACTGACATTTACCTAGCGTTGCAGTTTTCCTGCTTTAAAGGTTGCTTTTGCACATTTATCAAGACCAAATCACATTCTTATATCATATGAAAAAGTTTTGACAACTTGCACTTGTGCTTTTAGTTCCTCGTCTTAGCTTTACAGTTTTAAATCGACAGAGAAGTTTTCTAGGAGCCATATTATAGCCATGGCCTAAGTTGTTGAGTGAACAGCTTAATGGATAAAGGGCAAGGCAGAATTGTAATGGTGACCAGAGTCACCCTGGAATATCCCCCTTTTAATTTTTATCCCTGGGATAACAATTTGTCCTGTATCATGGCTTAATTGCAAAGTGGTTTGTCACTGTTACATGGTCACTGTAATGTAGTCTATCAGTGTGGGGTGTATCTTGTACATTTTTAAACACTCTCCTTTTCATGGATGAGGGATACTGTCAAATATTTTTTGTAGTCAGTCCATGCCATACTTGGGTTCTTCCCGTTTACAGTTATCCACTATGACTTTAACAACAAATGATCCTTTGTTCCATACATCTTTCTTTTATTGCCCTTTTGTTCTACTGACATAATTGAGTTTTCTTCTAAATGACTATAAACTATGTCGGCATCAATTCCCATGTGTAGTTTATACATAGTCTAAGGCAAGTTATTGGCCTATAATTTTTAAGGTAGCTTGCAGGTTCATTCTTGAGTAGGAGCATTGATGTTATGTGATCCTATCTCGCCTACATTCTGAATGATGGGTTCGGAGCCGATCCCTCGGCTCCGACTCGGCACGCTTATGCCAAAGAGCGAAGTCTCTTATTGGCTGAGCTTACTATATCCCAGGATGCACCACTGCCAGTCCCCCAGATCTCGTTTGCCGCTTAACTGCAAAGACGTGGTCTCGAGCTGGCTGGGCTGAGTAGCTTTTATTAACTACTTTTTCTGTCAGTTTTTTGCTCTTTATATCACAAAAGCCGTTTTAACGGCTATCGCTGCCTTTGTGTACGTGTGAGTTGTGAAATTTGTTGTGTGTGATTGGGTTGAGTTTGTTTCGGCCCCCCTTACAATCCAGGGCCTTTTCGGTCAACCTTGTACTGAAGCTTTTAGTAGGTTTAAAGTTCCCGGTCATTACAGTTAAGGTTGTGTGTTACACTATTACTGTAAGCCTTGGGTTTTTTTGTCACAAGCGAATCTATAGTGGTTAAATTTCCTGTCAGAAATTGTTTAACATCATGTCTCAAACCCCTAGGCCTTCGGGCTTTAAGAAATGTTCTAAATGTGCTTTTAAGATGTCTGTTACTGATGACCATCTACTTTGTGTATATTGTTTAGGGGCAAAGCACTTGCAGGAGTCATGCAGCGTATGTCACGCTTTTTCCTCAAGGGTCCTCCAGGAGAGGAAAAATAAATTGATTCTCAAGGGGTTAATTAAACCCTCTTTTGAAGAAGCCTTGTCTTCCTCTCCGGCTCCTGCCAAAAAGAAAAGGGCTTCGGTTCCGACCAGTCCGTCGGATCCGACTGCCAAGAGACCTAGGCAGGCCTCTCCTTCGGCTCCAAAGACTTCGGAGCCGAGGTCGGAACGGTCTGCCTCGATGCCTCCAGTATCGACTCCTCGGACTTCGGAGCCGATGGCTGGGGCATCGAGGCGGGTCACCTTCGCCGGCTCCACTGCTCTCGGAGCCGACAAGGGTCGCCGCTCAGACACTTCCTCCTCGGCGCCGAAGTCTACCTCGGCACCGATGGAATCTGGTGTGTGTTTCCTCGGCGCCGATTCTCATCGAGTCGCCGAGCCGGTCCCCTAGTCCCTTGGGGCCGAGGAGAGGTCTTCTCGAACCCGCTCTGTTTCCTCTCGGTCTTGAGAATGTCGGATTCTGATATAGACAGGGTGCTCCAAAGACTGTTCCAGTCCCCAGTCTTCCAAAATTTGTTTCGGTTCCGACCCAGTTGGCTTCGGAGCCGATGACCATGACCCACCCCATTGCCATTCCTCCTCCGACTGCTTCGGCTCCGGAGCAGGTGCTCTTGGAGCCGGTGGAGATCTCAGGGTCGGCTCCGACCCTTACTCCAACCCGGGCCTCGGGTCCGAGTTTGGTACGGACTTCTTCGGCTGGACCCGAGGGTGATGTTTGGGACCTATGCTGTCGGTTCCGAGCCTCCCTCTCGGTGCTTCGGCCGCTGGTCTTCCGTCTACCATCATGGCTCGGAGACCGGACACTCACAGGATTCTGGGGTCCGGCTTTCAGGGCCATGAGGAGTGCCTTGGCCAAATCCTCTTCGCCATCTCTCCGGTTTTACCAGCACCTTCCTGGGCGTGGAGACTGGGTCTTTGGCAGTTCCCTGTCCGTAGCCAGCGGAGCCCGAGGCCTGAGGTTACCCCAGTGGGGTTCCCTCCTCCTGAGGGTTCTTCGAGTTGTCTTCAGAGGAACCCCCAAGGAAGAGATCGTGCAAGAGGAAGCACGTGGACTCCCCCGAGTCTATTACATCGGACACTGATATGGATGATGCGGAGGGGTCCCCTAAGTCGTCCTCGGATGATGTCTCATTTGCAGACATCTTAGAGATCATCAAACAACGAGGCGGCTGGATATCCAAACCCCCCTCTGCGGACGAATCAGTGCTCCTCAAGGCCTTTGGGGCTCAGCCCTCCGCCTCCTGGGTGTCTCCGCCCTTCGACGAGCTTCTGGATTTAGTTTGTCGAAGGGCGTGGGAACATCCGGATACCGTGGAACCAGTCCCTTCTCGTCCAAACAAATTTTTATCTGCTCCCCCCGAGAAGGAGTTCCTTACTAAAGGCGTGGCTGTAGATGCCATGGTGGTGGCATCTGCTACACAACAGGACGTGGCAGAGGCTTCAACATCCATCCATCCTCCTAATAAGGAGTCTAGGAGTATGGATAGGTATGGGAAGCGCACCCTGACTTCAGCGGCCTTTACCTTAAGGTCTCTGAATTATTTGGCACATTTTACCAGGCTTCAGAGGGATCTGGTCAAGGAGTTGTCAGATTCCCTCTCGGGTAACCTACCTGAGCAGCTAGCCCAGTCCGTTAGCTCTCAGTTGGCTATCCTTACGTCCATTGCTAACTCGTCCATGAGGCTCATTTCCTATGCGGCCGAAGGCGGTAGAGCGGCAGGCACAGGCGTGGCTCTCGTGAGACAAGCCTGGCTCCGCTTGTGTCAGTTCTTGGAGGCCTTCAAGTCTTCCTTCGCCGACGCTCCCTTTGATGGGTCCTCATTGTTTGGACCCAAGGTGAAAGACACCCTTACCCGCTGTGAGCAAGAGGGAAAACGTTATCTGCCGTAGGGGCCGTTATTCCACTCCCTTCGGCCTTACCCCAAGGCCAAAGGAGGGGAAAATGTGGTTCGAAAATCTCGCAAGTTTTTCTCCCAACAGCAGGAAGATTCCCGTCCAGAGGCAGAGGGCGGGAAATTTTTCAGGAGACGCCGTCCCAGAGGCGGCAGGGGGCCCCGCAAGTCTGGTGGCCGCGAGTCCTTTCGTGGCTCTTCTGCCTCCCACACGTCGTGAGGGTTCGCCCGGCTGTGCTGCTCGAGCCAGTCGGGTGTCGTTGCCAAGCACCTAAAAGCCTGGGAGTCAATCACTCAGGACAGATGGGTGCTTCGGATCATTGCCGGAGGTTACACCATCCCATTCACATTCGCCCCACCGTCCAAAAGAATCCCGGACCCACCACCCAGTCAAAGGGAAATGGCAGCCGCAGAAGCTTTAAAGCTGCTAGAGAAAGGAGTCATCCAACCGGTCCCCACAGACCAGATCGGATCAGGAAATTACTCCAGGTTCTTTTTAGTGCCAAAAAAGACAGGGGACCTGAGACCAATATTGGATCTCAGCAGACTGAACCAATCCGTCACGAAATCCAAATTCCGAATGGTCACGTTACAATCCATTCTCCCATTGTTGGAGAAGGATGTTTGGATGTGCTCCATAGACCTCAAGGATGCCTATTATCACATACCGATACATCAGGCGTCCAGAAGGTATCTGCGCTTCAGCCTGGGAGTCAGTCATTACCAATTTTGCGCTCTGCCCTTTGGTCTCACCACAGCCCCCAGGGTGTTCACCAAGTGTTTGGCAGTAGTGACGGCTCACCTGAGAAGTCTTGGATTCCAAGTGTTTCCCTATCTGGACGACTGGCTCCTGACTGCCACCACCAGGCATCTACTAATGGACAACCTCAAAGCCACCATCTCCCTGGGTGTTACCCTGGGGATTACATTCAATTGGTCAAAGTCTGTCTTGCTGCCCTCTCAGCGCATAAAGTTCATAGGAGCAGAGATAGACTCAAGATTGATGCGCGTCTTTCTTCCTGCCGAAAGGATCCAAACTTTACAGGGCCAAGTTCAAGCTCTGATCTCGAGATCCAAAGCCCCAGCCAGGATGGTCCTACAGGTTCTAGGCTCAATGTCTGCCACGGTACTTTTAGTTCCTCTAGCGAGGTTACACATGAGGATTCTTCAGTGGCTCTTGTCAACTCAATGGTCCTTTCAGGATCTTCCCCTCAATCACCACATCATGATTACGGAAGTATGCAAAGGGACCTTCGCTGGTGGCTTCAAACATCCAACTTGGATCAGGGAAAACCCTTTGTTCTCCCCCCTCCAGTGGTTACCCTGACGACAGATGCCTCCCAGATAGGGTGGGGGCATTGTCTGGGCAGGCTAGTTCAGGGCTCCTGGCTTCCGGACAAGCTCTTCTCCACATCAACGTGTTGGAGATGAGGGCTGTACTTCTATCCCTACAGGCCTTACACAAGTTTCTTCCTCAAGGCATCATCGCCATCCACACAGACAACATGTCGGTGGTTTGGTATCTGAACAAACAAGGAGGGACCAGATCGTATCCCCTTTGCAGAGAGGCCATGAGAGTGTGGGAATGGGCTGTAGCTACCAACCGCTTCTTGGTAGCGACCCACATCCCGGAAAGTCAAATGTATTGGCGGACAAATTAAGCAGGACAATTCTCTCTCCTCACGAATGGTCTCTAAACCGCACAGTAGCAGCCCAGGTTTTCAAGAGATGGGGACG
The DNA here is from genome assembly GCF_019279795.1 of Protopterus annectens. NCBI lineage: Eukaryota > Metazoa > Chordata > Ceratodontiformes > Protopteridae > Protopterus > Protopterus annectens. The sequence goes on from NC_056732.1 coordinate 1,478,449,986, forward strand.
CTGCTGCGACCTATTTGCAACTCCACAAAACACCAAGTGCCAAAGGTTCTTCTCCTTGATTCCACATCAGGAAGTACCAGCCATGGATGCTCTAGCACAACCTTGGCCAACAGGGCTACTTTATGCCTTTCCTCCAATTCCACTCCTTCCCAAAGTTATTCAAAAGCTTCTCAACTGGGGTCTTCAATGATTCTGATTGCCCCATACTGGCCTCGTCAGATATGGTTTCCTTACCTGAAAAAGCATGCAGTGGACGATCCGTGGACCTTAGACCTGATCCCGGATTTGCTAATCCATCAGTCGGGACATTGGCATCAGTCCCTTCAATCTCTGAAATTGACGGCTTGGCTCCTCCACTTCCAACCTTAGTTAGAAGTCACACACTAGACCCGGAAGTTGTTCACATTTTATCTTCGGCCCACAAACCCACCACTAACAAATTGTACCTCAGTAAGTGGAAGAGGTTTGCTATCTGGGCTCAACTCAAGGGCTTAGACCCTATCACTGCTCCTGTCCCAGAGGTTTTGAAATTCTTAACATCCCTGTTTAATCAGGGATCTTCTGTCTCAACTATTAAAGTTCAACTAGCTGCTATCTCTAAGTTCCATGAATCCACGGATCCTCCTTTGATGAGCAGCAGACTATGCAAAACATTCATTAAAGGTGCGAGTCTGTTAAGACCACCAGTTTTTCATCCTGCACCTCCGTGGGATCTTGATTTGGTGCTTCGCATTAACATCCCTCCTTTTGAACAGGCTGCTACATGCGAATTAAAATATCTGTCTTGGAAAACGGCATTCTTAGTGGCTATTACTTGGCAAGAAGAGTCTCAGAGCTTCAAGCCCTGTCTATTAAACCACCGTATTTGATTTTCCACAAAGATAGAGTATCACTCAGGCCTAAGCCATCCTTTGTTCCAAAGGTCTGCTCTAGTTTCTGTCTTCAACAATCTCTAGAACTACCAGTTTTCTTTCCGAAATTCTCTAATGAAGCAGAATACACTCTCCATAAATTGGATGTTCACAGGCAATTACGTTGTTATTTAGACAGGACTCAGCAACTTCGTAAGTCAGACCAGTTGTTTGTGTCCTTCTCAGATAATAAATTGGGCCAAACCATCACGAAAGCTACAATCTCAAAATGGATCAGAGATTGCATAACTCAGGCCTATTCTTCTTCAAGTAAACATCTTACATCATCTATCAAAGCTCATTCTACCAGAGCTATGGCTACTTCTATAGCCTTTCATTCCAAGCTCGCTATATCGGAAATTTGTGCTGCGGCTACTTGGTCCAACCCGCACACTTTCATTTCCCACTACAAATTGGATGTGGCATCTAAAGGGCGAGCATCGTTTGGTTCCACGGTACTCAGGAGTGTTTTCCAGTGAGCCACCCAGGATTCAGGTGCTAGGGACGCTGTCCCATCATTCAGAATGTAGGCGAGATAGGATCACATAACATCTTTTAGTTATGTACTCACCATAACTTCAGATGTTTGGGATCCATCTCGCCTACATTCCTGATACCCACCCGCCTTCCCCCTGCCTTGCAGATCAGAAGAGATGGAACGGTTTTGAGCTTCACTGTTTTTATCTTGTTTCATCTGACGATGTTATATAAGCAGGGTATGCATGTGTGCATGTATGCGGACAAACTAGATCTGGGGGACTGGCAGTGGTGCATCCTGGGATATAGTAAGCTCAGCCAATAAGAGACTTCGCTCTTTGGCATAAGCGTGCCGAGTCGGAGCCGAGGGATCGGCTCCGGACCCATCATTCAGAATGTAGGCGAGATGGATCCCAAACATCTGAAGTTATGGTGAGTACATAACTAAAAGTTTTTCCTGTTAGCCAGTTTGTGTCTGTTCTGGATGCGCATATAAATAATTATTGCTCATGGCTAAATCTTCATGCAAAGATTTTAATACTTTTAACCAGAAGTTAGGTACTGCATCTGAACCTGGTGTTTTCCAGTTAGAGGCTTTCCTTAACTTTCTTTCAATCTCTGTGGCTGTTGATTCATCCCATTTCATATCCTGTACCTTTAAGCATCTTATTCTTTCTTTTAATTCTATCAATTTAGAATCTTTATGTTCCACAGGATCTTCATAGATACTTCTCCAAAATGTATCTCTTTCTTCTTTTTTTGGTGGTCTTTCAATTTCTTTTACCTTATTTCTCAGTTCTCTATAAAACCTTTTTGAGTCATCAATAAATTGCTTATTTTGCACTTTTGCTTTATATTTATCTTCATATCTTCTAAGTTTTTCCGCCTATGCTGACATTTTTAATTTGTTTACGATAGTGCATAATAGATCCTGATCTGTTATAATATTGCGCATTGCTTTTATCACATCTATCTTTTTTAGTATTTTTGTTGATCTATTCCCTCTTCTATAGTCTTCTAACAGTGACAATTATTGTCTTAATTGCTTTATAATTTTCTCTGTTTGATGTTTCCATGATGATATTAGTTTTCTCCCCTCCCTTTCCCTCACTACCCTGTGTTCTTGTGGTAGAACTTTATCAGTTATTAATTTAGCTGCACACTTAATATATTATGTTTACTTCTGTTATATCGCATAGATCTCTATGAACTGTCCTAATTACTGTGTTCATTTGTTTCATCAGACTTCTGACTTTTTGGGGTTTTATTAATCTTCTGCAGTCTATTTCTTTCATTGGTATTGATATATCTGTCCATGTCTATTAAATCAACCAGTTCTTCTCTTAGCTCATTTTCTTCCAAACTGAGGGCACATCCCTTGTTTTCCAATTGCTGTGGGCATTCTATAGAAGGTTCTATAGCATCTTCCTATGACGGTCTCATGCTGTCTCATATGGAAAGTCACTGACCTATCGCTCCTAAACATTGACTGCTTCAGAGTTTCCACAGTTTCTTGTTCCTTCCCTTCACTGTCTAACTTCAAGTGAACATTTATACTGTTTTCCTAGCGAAGGCTCCAGATTATCTTCATATGGCACCTGACCAATTGCTTCCTGTTCTACTGGTTGCCCCTTAATATGGATATCCATTACTCTATCCTGTTGTGGTGCCTTCTGAATTAGATTTTCTAATCTAAATCCTTCACTTTGCAGGTACTCCATAACCTCATTTTCTACTACTTTAACTTCTCCATTACTAATCTCCTTTTCCTCTGTCTTCTTTTTGTATTGTAAAGTTTTCCATGCCCGGATTCCTTTGTCTGTATTTCTCTTCAAATATCTTTGGCACTGCTATTTTTGTATTAGTTAGGTTTGCTTTCTTCTTTGCATAAATATTACACCATATTAAATCTTTCTTTCCCATGTCCATATTTCTTCTTCAGATGTTTCCTGATCCTCCTGTTTCTCTGTGGTTTGGGGACTCGCTCCATCCTGCTGTGATGTAACCTGTGTTAGACCTTCTACATCAAACCCTTCACTTCGCAGGCACTCCATAACTTCAACTTCTATTTTTTAACTTCTACTTTACTGATATTCTTTTCTACGTTACATTCCATCTTTATTTTTTTTTTATTGTGAAATTTTCCATATCCGAATGCCTTTGCCTGTATTTCTCTCCAAATATCTTTGAGGCTACTTTCTTTCTTCTTCTTCTTTCGGCTTTTCCCAGTTAAGGGTCGCCACAGTGGATCACCTTGTCCGCACATTGATTGGCAGTGGAGTTTTACAGTGTCGAGTTGCCAGCCCGGCGCCCAACCTTCCACAGAAGGCACACTCACATGCACACCTAGGGCCAATTTAGAGTGTCCAATCCACCTGCAGCATGTCTTTGAGATGTGGGAGGAAACCGGAGCACCCGGAGGAAACCCACGCGACCACAGGGAGGACATGCAGACTCCGCACAGAAGGCACCCCAGCCGGGGATCGAACCGGAGAACCTCTTGCTGTGAGGCGGCAATGCTAACCACTGCACCACCGTGGCCGCCCTTTTGAGGCTACTTTCTTTACTTTGACTAATTTGGCTTTCTCCTTTGCATAAATTTTGCACCATATCAAATCTTTTCCCATGTCCTTATTTCTTTTTTATACTCTTCAAATATCTCTTGGTTTTGTTGTTTATTTTCGCACTTCCTCAGATGCTGCTTTTTTCAAAAAGATCAAGGTTTCTTCATCTATATACTGTTTTTCACAAATCTGTTGTATTAATGAACACATTATCATTTGAAGCTTCTGACAATTTTTCTTGCGGAAATATTTTTCTTTCCTCTAATTTCTCTCTCAATCGTTTTATATATCTTGTATCTGGAAATTTTGGGCTTTTTACATAGTAACAGTACATAATTTCTTAATTATCCTTAGTCCACTTTATTGTCTTTATGGCTCTTCTTTGGCCTATCCGTTTTTGTGAACTACTACTACTACTATCCCCTGGGGATGGCCTGGCCCCGTTGTAGTACTGTTTGTTTTTTGAGGATTCTACACTGTCTTTTCCAGTCCTGACACCAGTGTGCCTACCGGGATTGGGCACTTTTTATCCTGGGTCTTGTGCACCCAGCTATTTTTTTTTTTGACTTGCTTCTGGACGTGATATATGTTGTATAAATACAGCCTATATATCGATGTCGCCTTAGTGAGGTTTTGTGAAAACTGGATCCACCTCGTGTAGGTGGTCACCAAGACTTGATGAATTCAGTTTCAGCACCACTACTCTCCTTTCCTGACTTTTCATCTCTCCATTCGTACTGAACTGTATGGCTCATTTTTTATACGCTTCCAGAGGGATTTAACAAAGGAGCTTTCAAATTTTTTGATGGGTAACTTGCCAGCAGATATCCCCCCAAAAATGTGAATTCCTAGTTGTTTACCATAGTCTTCAAATGTAGCCATGAGACTGCTTTCTAATGTAGTAGATGGTGTAGCCAGTGAAGCTGGTACAAGCATTATGATGAGTCCTCATGGCTAGATGATGTTGCTGTGTGACTTTTCAAAACCTCTTTCTTAAATGCCCTATATAATGGCTACACTTTGTTTGGACCGAAAGTCAAAGACACGCTTACCAGAAGTGAACTTGCCTGCTTTGGAATCCATTTTTTTTAACCCCACAGAGATAATTTTCCAGGAATCGGAGGGAGGGACAAAAATATGGTTAAAAAAATCTCAGGGTTTTCACCAGGACATTTCTGAGGATAGGCCTCCCAGAGGCAGAGGAGGAGGGAGTTCCATGGGATGTCCCTGAAGAGGCAGAGGTGGCCCATAAAATCAAGGTTTATGTGGTACCTTATCAGCATTTCTGAACACTTCCTCGACTGCTGCGCTCTGGAGGCAGTCAGGGGGAGTCTCTTACTTACACCATCAAGCCTGAGAAAATATAACTCCTGATGGTGGATTTAGTATGAGACTGTTACTTATGGCAGACTCTTCCATCCTGCTATACCCAAAGCCATGTTTATCACAGGCACATCCCATGGGGTGTATTTTGAAGGGACCACAGTTCAAGCAATGTGGTCTTCAACAGTGGTATGGCACATCAGCAAACAAGGTGGAACTTGATTATGCCCTCTTTACTGAGAAGCCTTGAGAATCTAGCAGTGGGTGATGCCTTTAGCCGCCTTTTGGTAGCAGTGCATATACTTGGAACATCCAACATCTTAGTGGACAAAGCAAAGCCATGCAATTGCCTCACGAGTGGTCTCAGCAAAATAGTAGCAGTAGAGACATTCAACCACAGGGGTCAACCTTGCTGCGATCTTTGCTTCTTACCTAAACAGTAAATACAGAAGTTACTTTACCCTTATCCCCTCCATAGGGTCAGTCACTGAGAAATGCTGTAGTCCAGCCTTAGACCCCAGGTCTTCTTTATGCCTTCCCCCCCATTACTCATCATAAAGTTCACTCCGAAAGTAACAGAGTGCAAGACTAAGGCAATCTTCATTGCTCCCTTTTGGCCTTGGTAAGTATAGATGTTTTCTGTGTTTCACGGTTGCAGTCATCACTTGTGGGTTATCCCTGCTGGGTATCCCTCGGCCGGCCCGAATACCAGCATAAAGATTGTCCCTCCTGCATCGGCTACAGGTCGCCTGGGACTGAAGTCAGGTCATCAGTAGTATAAAACAGGGCAGCTGACGCCTTTACACCAGTCTTTCTTATTGTGGAGCCCGAAGCAGAAGCAATTTGCGTGTGCATCGGTCGGCCACTGCCAGAGTGAAGTAGAAAATGACTAAAGCTAAGTACCCCCATTGCAGATCTTTTTCTTACACTAACCGATGTCCGAAAAAGTAAATTGTATCCGCTGCGGAAAACAAATACCACACCGAGACTTTCATAACTTGTGTGTAACCTGTTTAATCCACAGGTATCAGTTCTGCACTCTCTTTAACGCTAGGAACATCCACCATAGCGCAGAATGTGTAGCTAGATATTTAAAAGACAGATGTTCTTAGTGTTTCACTGTTGCAGTCATTACATTAGGGTTATCTGCTTGCAGTAGCCCTCAATTGGCCTGATTAACAAAGTCTTGGTTTCTGCATCGGTTGCTGTCCCTTCTTCCATGACGTCAGGTCATCAGGGGTATAAAACATGCAGCAGATGCCGTTACATCAGTCCTTCTTGCCATGCAGTGCCCGAAGCAGTTCATAAGTGTTGGTTGGCTGACTCCTGAAATTTTCGTTTTTGAGTTTCAGAACTGAAGTCTTCAACTAAAGCTAAGTACACCATTGGGGAAACTTTTTCTTGCTCCTTACCGATGTCAGTAAAAGTTAATTGCATTACTTGTGGAAAGCAAATACCTCAAAGATTTTCATTCGTACTGTATTCCTTGCGTAGGCCCTGACTACGACGTTCCTTGCTGTCGGTTTTGTGATTTTATTTAATCCGCGCACTATCTGTCGTCTGTATATTTTTGCCTCTAAATATTTTGGTTCTCTGTTTAATTATCCATAAATGTTGTCTGTTAGCCATCCGACTACCGGAATTAAAAAAAAAAAAACGCAAAGATAAGACGGAGACAGGCCACTGAGGTCCAAAACTGCCGACGACACTTCTCCTAAGCCATTCGCCAGTTCGCTGGTACTCTGGTGCTTTCGCAGCCCCTGATACTCGCTACTTCTGATACGCAGGCCTCTACTGCCATTTGGAGTCTGGTATGCCGCGAGATGCTTCAACTATGGAACCTGCGGATGTCTTTACCTTGGATGAGTACGGAGCCTCTGTGCAGGCACCGGCTTCTGAGGGTGTATTCAGGCCTATGGACTTGCATATTAAACAGGCGCCTCCTTCATTTAGGCCTAAATCTCGAGCCATGCCTAAAAAACCGATGCCCAGGCCACATGCTCAGGCCTCTATGCCTAAAAACCAAATGATAAGAATGGCTGAAGATCTTGTAACTCTAATCAGGGGAAGCCAACCTCCCCCTTCTAAGAGACCTAGGACTGAAGTTGTTAATGAATCTTCTGACCAGGATTCTGATTTCCTGGATTCTTCTGATCTAGATTTGCCTTCTCTACTTATGAGGATTCTGATGCAGAGGACTCTTCCCACTGCTTCCCCTCCAGAGGATTTTTCTTTTGGTGAAACCTTACGTACTTTAAGGGAGCATTTCCACTGGGAAAGCCAGGATTTTTCTGATTCAAAAAAGAGACTTAGGGATTTCTTACTCCTGCCTCAGCATAGGCCTTTAGCTGTTCCTCCTGTACTAGACATGGTTGATGGTGTTTTTTCGGAATCTAGTTTGGCCCCTGATTCTTTGCCTCCTGCTCACAGAAAATCTGACATATTACAAGGTTCCTGATTCACACAAGTTACTTTTTAAAAATCCTATTGCGGATCCAGAGACTATTTCACAGGGACTAAAGGGCATTAAGGCTTCTACTGCTAAAAATCCTACCCCTTCTGATAGAGACTCCAGGGTGCTGGAAAGATGGGGTAAGAAGGTTTACACTTGTGCAACCTTGGCCATTAGGGCTTTAAACTGCCAGTTTCATATGTTAAAGTATTAGCAACATATTATTGGATTGCTTAAACAGAAAATGATGATTCCTGACTGTGTGGAAAATAAAGAATTACAGGATTTAATGTATTCTGCTAAACAGGTTGGAAAACATACTTTGCAATGTGGATTTGATTCATTAGAGGCCTTTTGCAGGGCTGCTATTACTGGGTCTGTGCTCAGAAGGCATGCTTGGCTTAAGGAGCAATCTTTGCCTGATCACATTAAAGCTAAATTGTTGGATGCTCCCTTAAATCAGGACCGCCTGTTTGGCAACAAGGCTGAGGAAGTTCTTAAAAAGATGGAAGATAAAGCTAAATCTATGCAAACTGTTAAAGATTTCTTACAAGTTCAGCCTCCTAGATTTAGTAGGCACTGACACCCTGTAAGACTTGGTCCTTTCCAGCCCCTTCCAGGTCTTCTCAAGCCAAACCCAAACACAGCAGAAACCCCAGGTTTCAGTCCCGGGGGGACACGAGACTAAGCAGTGGGGGATTTCCGCACCCACATCAGGGAGTAGTAAGACTCCCCCTATGGAAAATTGTCTCGATGACTTGCTTTTAAAACTTCCAAGCGCTTCCCAACTGAATGCTCCGTTAGGCAGAAAGATTGGTCTGCAGGCCAAAAACTGGGAACTCATTACCCAGGACAAATGGGTTTTAAATAGTGTCCCAAGGATACAGATTTCACTTTAAAAAGTTGTTTTTTGTTTAAATAAATTGTTTTTAACTATTGTAGGCTACACACTAAAGTGTGATAGCCTTTTCTGATCACTTGTCGTTTAAAGCTGTTGTACTTTTTACTGTTTTTGCCTTATCTTTTCAAAAAAAAAATAAATAAATTAATTTCTTGTTTCCTGTCTTTCTAAGCTAGTATAGTCCAGTTTTCAGGCTAGTGCTGAATTCAGGGCTGTTAGAAGTTTCTGAGTTGCCCATACCTTACTTGGATAGAGGGAAGTTCCTCTGTTCACCTGTGAAAGAGGGGAACTTTGAGCAGTCATCTGTCCCTGGAGGAGTGGTTCCAGCCCAGAAGTTAGTAGTTTAAAAAACGCGTTGCATGGTTTTGTGCGCCGGGTAGCACCAGTTAGCTAGGGTTAAATTATTCCCGGCTCCACTAAGTCTCTCCTTCAGTTTTTCACTTGAAACTAGTCTATCTCTCAACCTAAGCACTCACAAAGCATCCTACAGTCCAGCACTTGCTCAGACCTAATAGCAAGCAATAATATATCCCGACACTTGACTGCCCAGCAGGGCAAGCCTCTTGATCCACCCCTCCTCAACCACCGACTAAGCAGCTCACCCTACTATTCAGGCATGACCAAAGGGCAACTTCAGGTGTACTCTCCAGTCCAGCTGGTGAATCTGGGTATCCTGAGGCAATGTTACAACTGCCTCGTGTACACAGACAGCCCTCTCCTCCTACCACAAAACACTAACATGTGAGAGATCCAATTATACAGCCAAACTGGAGGCGAAGGTATCTCCACCCAAGACTGGAACAGGCAGTCATGAGGAGAAGGTTAACACTTGCACCACACCTCCAGCCTCACACAGACCTACTAAACCAGCACTGGCAAAAAATATACATAAATACACAAAATCATACTCGGAGGCTCTAAATAAAAACCTGCAAAAGCATCAGAGAGCTCCAAAGCAGACACCCACAAAACCTGCACCTCCCGTCACAAACCAGACAACACATAAAACACAAAATCAGTGTGCCGCACAATCACAGCCCTTAAGACGAAATAACATACCTAACACACTAGTAATAGGTGACTCAATAGTCAGGCACACTGACGCCCCACTCACTAGGCTGGACAAGGAGAAAGTTTACTGTTAGCTGCCTGTCGGGAGCCAGAATCCGCCACATAACACAAGCACTCAGGTCACGCCAGAACAAGTACAAATATGACATATGCATGTTGATGTGAACGACCTGAGCCGTACCTCCCTGGACTACATGAAAAGAGACATGGAAGAGCTCTCTGATCATGTAGCCCAGGCGTGTATGACCCTGACCCTGAGTAGCATTCTGCCCTCACCAAGAATGATACCTCAGTATAAAGAAAAAATGATCAATTTCAACAATTGGCTAAGCTTCTGGTGTCATTCAAAGGGGGGATCCAGTGTCTGTCAGCCTGGGATGACATGCTCGACAAGCCACGTTGCTTCGCAAGAGACTGCTTGCACCTGTCACCCCTTGGCTTTCGAATACTGGCCAAGGCTCTTGCTGCCCCCATAGTGCCTTTTTTAGGCAAGGCTCAAAATTCAAACCCACCTCTATAAATAGCACAAGTAAAAAAACTGAGGGTTATGCTACTCAACACCAGGAGTTTAAATCTCAAAATGCATGCACTCGAAGCACTCCTAAGTATGGAGAACGTCGACATCTGTGCAGTAACTGAAACCTGGTTCAAGGCTCTAGAGAGCACTCCAGCACTACTGGGCTACAACTCATACCACACATTTCGGCCACAGAACATGGACCGAAACACAAAAGGAGGGGGTGTATCCATATTCATCAAGGATAGCCACACCTCCAGGCTAGTGGCGCATCGTGATACCTCTGAGATCATACATGTGCAACTAACATAAGGCAAATCTGCAATGCAAATTGTGGCCTACTAACAGATCACCCTTCATGACCCAGGACCACCACTCCGCCTTTCTGGAGACACTGGAAAACATGAAGGTCCTACCAAACACCCTGATCTTGGGAGATTTCAATTACCCTACCATAAACTGGGAAAACTACTTGAGTACAAACTCCCAGGCTCAGTGCTTCCTGGAATTTATCACTTCAAATGCCCTGGATCAGCTGGTAAACTCCCCTACCAGGGACCACAACATATTGGACCTGGTCGTCACCAACATGGGTGACAGGTGCTCCGTACCGGAGGTCAACCCGTCACTGGTTAGATCAGACCATAAACTAATCACCCTGGATGTCCACACCCCACCACCACCCCCAACCAAGGAAACCACAGTGAAAAACTTTCTAAAGCAAACTTCACCTTACTTAAGGCAGAGGTGTTAAGTTTCACAGCCCCCACACTAAAGGATAACACTGCCAAAGATGCAGAATCCTTTACAATTGCACTCCTATGAGCACCTGCAAGGATGCATGGATCGTGCCATCCCTAGCAAAACAAAGACTCACTCCCCTAAGAGAGGGAAACCAGTCTGGTGGACCTCTGCCATAAACAGGTTATATAACAAAAGGAGGAAACTAGTTCAGTATAAAAGCAAATCCCAAGAAGGAAAGACATCCCTGATCAGTATCAGTAAGAAACTAAGGTCCCTCATAAAATCATCCAAGGCTAACTTTGAAAGAAAAATAGCCAAGGATTCGAAAGATAACCACAAAGCCTTCTTTAGCTATGTCAAGAATCTAAGTGGCAACTCGCAGATATGCTCTGAGATAGTGCAAAATAACACAAAATATACTGAACCTACTGATATTGCCAGCATACTGGCAGATAGATTCAGTGCAAACTTCACCTCCCTCTCACCTTCAAAAGGGCCCACAACAATACCGGAAAAGTGTAGTGTCCCAAAAATCACAGAATCACAGGTGAAAACAGCCCTTTCAAAAGCCAAAAACACAGCATCAATGGGGCCAGATGGTGTCCCAGGCTGCGTCTTGCACGAACTACAGAACTAACTAACCCCGCCCCCACCTAAACACGCTGTTCAACCTCAGCCTCTCCACAGGCTACGTGCCCATAAAATGGCGCACAGCAATGGTTATTCTGCTGCACAAAGGAGGAGCCACAACTGACCCTGGTAACTATGGTCCCATAAGTCTGACTAGCCTCGTCTGCAAGGCTATGGAGCGCATCATCATGGAACTCATTAACAAAGACATTGGGAACCTCCAAACACTTGACCCGACCCAGTTCGGCTTTAAGGGCAGATCATGCCTACTAAACCTGGTTGACTTCTTCGAGACAGTTACCAAGGCCATAGACGAGGAAAAGGTGGTTCACACAGCCTACCTTGATCTCGCCAAGGCGTTCGACACCATTCCTCACTCAGGTATTATAGAAAAACTCACCAGCCTGGACATAAACCCCTATGTCACAAGATGGGTTGCCAACTGGCTTACAGACAGAACTCGCACGGTAAGAATAGCGGGCTCCAGGTCTGACTCTAAACCAGTCACAAGTGGTGTCCCACAAGGCTCAGTTCTGGGACCCTTACTGTTCGGCATATGTTTCTCAGAAGTACAGGCAAACACAGGGGGACTATGGCTAACCAAGTTCGCCGATGACTGCAAACTGGGAGCCATAATTGACTGCGGCTGACACTGACATCCTCCAAAAAGCCCTTACTGAGACAGACACCTGGTGTCAGTCATGGCCTCAAGCTAAATGCCAAAAAATGCATAGTCCTCCCGTTAGGGAAAAACAAAACACCTGCGAATTACAACATAGGTGGCAGCCCCCTTAATACAGAAGAGGAAGGTAGTAAGAGATCTGGGGACCCAGGTAGATCGTAATCTCTGCTTTGACAATTGTATTGCCAAAGTAATTAGGAAATCCTTCTATGTGGCCCATCTAATTACTAAGGGGTTTGCATCTAGAAATAGGTTATAGTGCCCCTGTACTCATCTGACCCATCATAGAGTACAATGCCCCATTTGGGATGTACCTCACAAGACACAACGGCTTGAAAGACCACAAAAGCATCTCACCAAGAGGATTACTGGCCTCAAACAGATGTCCTATGCAGCCCGACTGAAAAAACTTCAGCTGTACTAAGTGACATATCACTTACTCAGAGGTGATCTCTGCCTGACTTACAAAGCCATGTCCAACTCAGAATTGATGGACATGCTCCACCTAAAGAAATCCAAGTCACTGCGAGCCACGCGCTCTAGTGAGCTAAACCTCGCCACAACAATAAATAGAACATGCTGGAGGGATAGATTCCTGTCAGAGACTCCCCATGCTTTGGAATAGCTACATTAGGCAGAGCCCCTCACTAACACTCTTCAAGAGAAGCCTTGACGAGTGGATGGGGGTAGCAAAGTACACCCCTGGGATCACTACATTGGTTCTGCTTGACAGAGCCTCAGTTAATCAATGGAGCGGCGAAAGCCGACACACTCTGGCTAAGCTTATAAATGCCCTCGGGCAGATAGCCTAGTACCTACCTATGAACTTCTACACCTTACCAACACCAAGCGGGTGGCCAGATCTACCCCCAAATCAGTGGGCAGAGGCCCAAAATCAAGTACTCTCTCTCTTAAGCATGGGGGCTATTCAGTTGGCACCATAAGAGGAAAAGGGACAAGATTTCTATTAAAGACTTTTTCTGCTACCCAGAAAAGGCAATACATGGCATCCTATCCCGGAACTTTCTACTCAAAATACCTTTCTGATGATTCCAAAATTCAAGATGCTGACTCTTCACCAGCTGATTCCTATGCTAAGCAACATTAGACTTAAAAGAAGCATACCTGCACATCCCTATCAGGGAGCCTTGCAGAAGATACCTACTCTTCAAAGCAGTCTACATGCACTGTCTGTTCTCTGCACTGCCCTTTGGCTTATCTACTGCGCCCAGGGTATTCACAAAGTGCCTAGCTCCAGACATTGCATTCTGCAGGCAAAGAAATATTCAAATATATCCATACCTGGACGATTGTCTAATTCAGGCTGAAAGCCAGGATATTCAAAGAATACTGACTTGTCTGGGGTACACCATAAACGAAAATAAATCACACCTGGTACCCTGACAACAAATTATATTCCTGCGAGCAAGCTTGAATACAGCTTCCCAGATGGCTTTCCTCACGCCAGAGAAAGACTCATTTGACAACCTACTTCAAACAAGTGGCCACAAAAACCCAGTTTATCTGCAAGGCAAATACTGCAAGCCTTGGGGTTCATGGCCTCCTGCATTCTTCTAATTCCATATGCAAGGCTGCATATGAGTACACTGCAATGGTATCTCAGAAGCCTATATTGTCAGCATTTACAGGATCTAGAAGCTATGATTCCTATCATACCTTGCTTTCGCCTAGAATTCCTTTGGTGGGCAGAGGCCTGCCACCAAAACAAGGGACTACCATTCACACTACCCCCTGCTGCCCAAACCCTAACAGACGCATCAGACTATGCATGGGGGGGGGGGCTCACCTGGCAGGGAAGTGTATTCAGGGCAAATGGAACCCAAGTCAAATGCACCTACACACAAATCAGAAGGAAATGTTAGCTGTACAGAATGCTCTGACAGCCTTCAAGGACCACATTCTTCCCGGACAGCTAATGATAAAAACGAACACCACGATCATGTGGTACATAAGCAGGGGGTACACACTCTTACCCTATCTGCAGACTAGCCATGGCATTGTAGAACACAGCCTTGAGCTACCTAGTGAATTTACAAGCTAAATTCCTGCCAGGAAAACTAAATACACTGGCAGATAGACTAAGCAGAAACCTCATGGACCCACACAAGTGGAAACTGGAACCAGGGATTTTCAGCATGTTCACAAGCAAATGGGGGAGCCTAGTTCTAGACCTGTTTGCCTCCCCCCCAGAACCATCAATTGGACCAATTTTGCACAAGGATTCCCCACAAACTACCTTGGAAAGTGGATGCTCTATCCTTCAACTGGAAAAACCTATCCGTTTATGCCTTTCCTCCTCTGCTCTCCAAGGTACTAAAGATCAAACAAGACAGGCCAAGGACGATTTTAATTGCACCAGACTGGCCACGCCGACACTAGTACCCCCTCCTGCACAGTGCTTCATGCTCGGCCCCATGGCACCGTCCTCAGACTCCTTCCCTGTTGTCTCAGCAGGAGAACCAGATTCTGCACCCTCCGCTGCAAACCCTGAACCTAGCAGCCTGGCTAATTACCTAATCTCTCCTTTACCACCTCTCAGTAAATCAGTGATGGGATATCATTTTAGAGGCTAGGAGGCCTAGTACTAGAAAATGTTATGCTGCAAAATGGAAAAGATTTTGCACCTGGAACCAATCTCAAGGGATGAGTGCAGCAGTACCCAGTTTACTTCAGATTCTACAATATTTGACTGAGATGCTTCATAAGGGCTTGTCCTTTTCTTCATCAAAATTCATGCATGAGCCATTTCAGCTCATTATAGCACAGAGCCTCCCCTCTTCTCTCACCCACTGCTCAAGCAGTTCCTCAGAGGGGGCCAAGAATTTAAGGCCACCGAGGAGAGCTTCAACTCCAGCCCAGGACCTTAACTTTGTCTTGGAGAAACTCACTCTTCCTCCTTTTGAGCCAGCTGCTACTGCAGATTTAAAATTCCTTTCCTGGAAAACAGCTTTACTTTTAGCGATCACTTCTGTAAGACGGGTGTCTGAGTTACAGGCCTTTATGGCAGTGGAGCCTTTCATCATCTTTCATGCGGACAGGGTGTCCCTCAGAACCAGTCCCTCCTTCATGCCCAAGGTGGTATCCAGTGTGGTTCTTAATCAGTCCATTAATTTGCTTACCTTCTTTCCTAACCCACAGAACAAAGGGGAATGGATACTGCACTCCTTAGATGTGCACAGACAACTTAGATCCTACTTGGACAGGACTAAACCTCAAAGGAAATCTGAACAACTACTGGTGGCATTTGCTGCAGGAGCAGAGAGGAAAGCTATTTCAAAGCAAACTATTTCAAAATGGATAGGCCACTGCATTTATTTCTGCTATAAGCACCATGGAAAACCTATCCCACAGGGTATCAGACCCCATTCAACCAGGGCTGCATCTACCTCTACAGCCTTTCTCAGGGGCGTCCCTACAAGGGACATCCTAGAAGCTGCTACCTGGAGTTCTGTACTTACTTTCACCAAGCATTATCATTTTCCAGTTTTCTCTAAATCCAGAGCTGGTTTGGCCACTGCAGTCTTGCAGGGCCTTGTAGCTAGTACTAATTCTATTTAAATTCCTCTTCCCAACCTTAGCTTTGGGAATCTACCCAAATGTAATGACTGCAACAGTGAAACACTAAGAACATAGTACAATTGTGTACACTTACAATAAATGTAGATGATCGAGTGTATTCACTGTTGCAGTCCTAGTTACCCTCCCTCCAGCCCCCTTTCTTCTTTTGGCTGTACCTCTACTCTCACTTACTATGCTCAAAAAGCTTTTTGGTGTATTTGCTTTTTTGTTGGAGGTATATTCTTGTATTATAGATTTAATTGCTTCCCATTAGGGGAGCACCTGACATCTGGGGCAAGAAAAACTGATGTAATAGCGTCTGCTGCATGTTTTATACCCCTGACCTGATGTCAGGGAAGAAGGGACAGCAACCGATGCAGGACCCAAGATTTTGTTAATCAGGCTGACTGAGGGCTACTGCAAGCAGATAACCCAAATGTAATGACTGCAACGGTGAATACACTCTAACATCTACATTTATTGTAAGTGTACACAACTGTACTTTCTTCGCAGTACAAAATAGCATCTGTTGGTCAGCATACAGTGGGATATCCCCAAAAAGAGAAAGGATAAAGAAAGGGCCAGACCACATAATGTTAGACCTTCAGACGAGACTGCCCTGAAGCCAGCCAGCAGCACAGCGGAATTCAGTGAGGTGCCTATGCAGACCCTAATACCCACGGCTGTACTTCCACAGGCCTCTACCGAGACCCATTCAGAGTCTGGGGGCGCCACTGGATCAGGCTACATTTGCCACGTTTTCGGTTGTCAGTCCCGCAGTTGGGTCCATAGCTGCTCTGCATGCACCGGCATCTGAGGAGGCCTTTTGGATAACCGATGCAAGACCAGACCAACAACCATGACGCTGGCTACATCCGCACCCAGGCCCATTGAATCACTGAGGCCTAAAAGAACCATTCCCAGAAAAACAATTTCTAGCCGCCATATTCCTCAAACCCAACCTGCTCAATCACAACAGCTTCTCAAGATGGTTGAGGATACTACCCCAGCTAAAAGAAAAAGGGACATTTCCCCAGAAATTCTATTAGAAGCTGACTCTGAAGAATCTGACTTTTTGGATTCAGAAAATGAACAGCCCCTTACCACCTTTGAGGATTCTAATGCAGAGGAATCCATCCCATCTGCATCCCCCCGCTGATCTATCCTTTGTAGAGACCTTACATACCCTTGGGTAGCATTTTCATTGGAAAGCTCAGGATTACCCTCTGTCTAAGAAGAGGCCGAGAGTTTTCTGACCTTCCCCAGCACAAACCCTTAGCCATCTCTCCCATTTTGGATATGGTGCGAGATGTTATGGAGTCTAGCTTCACACTTGTTACATTGCCTTCCGTACCTAGAAAGCCTGACAGGTACTACTGGATGCCAGACACCCACAAATACTTATTTAAATATCCTGCAGCAGACCCAGAGGTCATCACCCAGGGACCCAAAGGGGCTAAGGCCAGTTCCTCTAAAAACTGATAGCAGAGCTCTGGACAGATGGGGTAACAAAGTATACACCTATGCTACCTTAACTGTTACAGCTGTAAACTGCCAGTTCCACATATTAAAATTGTCAATAACATACTTTGGAACTTTTAAAGCACAAAATTTCCTCCTTGCCAGACAACCCAGCTTCCAGAGAGCTAGGGGAACTCTTGCACTCCAGCTCTCAAGTGGCAAAGCATTCCCTCCACTGTGGATACGATGCCCTAGAAGCCTCTAGCAGGACTGCGGTGGCAGGTTCAGTTATTAGGAGACATGCTTGGCTGAATGAGCAACCTCTCACTGATCATGTCATATCCAAACTCCTGGACACATCCCTAGATGAGGATCGCTTCTTTGGCATAAAACGGTGGAGATAATGGGGGGAAAAAGAGGATAAAGCCAAATCAATGCAAGTAGTAAAAGATTTCCTCCAGGTCCAGCCTCCCAGATTCAGCAGGAACTTTCACACCAAACGCTGGTCCTTTCCTGCCCAATCCAGGCCTGTGCAAAGGAAAGGGTGCAGGGACAGACCCTCCAGGCAGCAACTACAAGGACAGCAGAGACCAAGACAATGGACCTCTACAACCTCCATTGCAAGGAGTTCTAAGGCTGCTCCCTACCCAAAGGATTTGCAGTAGCTCCTCATCCCCCTCTGCCCCCCCCCACAAAGGTTAGGTGAAAGGCTATTCCTTTACAAAGAAAATTGGCCAGCCATCACAAACCACCAGCGAGTACTAAAAATAATTTGCCAAGGGTACAAAATCACCTTCAAAGAAAGTCCAGTCTTACCTGGGTACCTAGACATTCCTACAAATCAGCGGGCAGAAGCCCTAAGACAAATTCAGAAACTGTGCTCAAGGAACAGTGGAGCCTGTACCCCAGGAACAAGCAGGAAAAGGGCTTTATTCAAGATTGTTCCTGGTTCTCAGGAAAGAGGGCACTTGGCACCCTATTCTTGATCTAGCCACACTAAACCTTTCACCAATAGTGCCAAAATTCAAAATGCGTACGCTCCAAAAGCTCTTGCCCATGCTGACCCAAATGCCTAGCTAGTCACGCTGGACCTAAAGGATGCCTACCTCCATATCCCTATAAGGGAGTCCTGCAGAAGATTTCATCGCTTCAGGGCAGTCTCACAAGACTTTGAGATCTCTGCTCTGCCCTTTAGCTTATCTACTGCTCCCAGGGTTTTCACAAAATGTCTGGCCTCTGTCATTGCCTTCTTCAGGCAGCAAAACATTCAGAATGTTAAGTTGTCAATCTCGCCTTCATTCTTGCTGGATGGGTTCGGAGCCGATCCTCGGCTCCGACTCGGCACTAGCTTTAGCTCGAGAACTCCTTTTACCAGCTCGAGGCAACCCTATATCCCATGATGCAAGGCGGAACTACCTCAGATCTCGTTTGCCACTTAGCGAAAGAGGTCTCCTTTGCCAGCTGAGGTAAGTTTTTCTTGTTAAATAAGAAAAAAGTTAGTTAGGGGTTTAATTTCCCTTCAGTGTCAGGTTAGCCTGTATTTAGTACAGCCCACCCTATTCCCTT
>NC_056732.1:1478469363-1478484825 GCF_019279795.1 Protopterus annectens
CCATCCCACTTACAAATATGCATCTAGACTGTTTCTCCACCTCTCTGCGAAGAATTGAAGCTGTTTTGTTCAAGTCAGACTAGTTTTCCTGGTTAACAAATGTTTAAAATGTAGGCATTTGAATTTCCAGACTACATATTCTTAAAAGTACCTTGGTAACACAAAACCTTTTATTCATGGTTGTCTAGAGTTATATGGATATTTGAAATTGTATTATTAGGACTGTACATTGATGGCCTACGTCCCGCGGAGTATTTTAATGCCTGAGTTAAGGCGATGGTGAGAACTAGATTCACTGAATATGTTTTAGCAGCTGTGTTCCCACATTATTGGCTTTTCATGTGTTTTTGCTAAGAGACAGTGCTATGGTGAGAACTGAATTCCTTACTAAATTGTAATGCATTTGATTTGACTTCCTCTGTTCGGCCCTGGTTTGGCAACAGTGGTATGTTTTCTGACTGTTTGCACAGGGTCCCCCCTGGGTTCAAGATGTGGCAGTGAAATGTATGGGTGGTAACACAGCATTTTATTCTAACAACTCCAGCAGTGTACAAACAATGTTGAAATGTGTCTGAGTTGTTGTTTTACCCCCAATAAATTTTGGCTTTTCCAATTTCTTGTGCTGCAAATTTCAGAGATACAGCTGAGTGCCGAGTATATTTTACACTGAGAGAGCTGAGCTGCAGAAGTAAAGTTTAGTGCTTTTAAAAACTTATACTAAGTCTGCTTGCATTATTAATAGCACAATAGGTAGTGGCCGCGCTTTTTGATGCACAAGGCTGTGGGTTCTGCTCCACAACATGAGTAGTATTGCTGATATGTACTGTGTTATAAGGGGTGGATGCCTGAGGGTCCTTTTGGCAAAAGATGCCTAATGTTTATGACCTGTTGACTGGTTTTGCCATCCATTCTCTATTGCAAAATATTACTACTTTGCATCATTTTTTTAATGCACGGCCAACATGACAGTTTATTCTTCAAGGGCAACAGGCACTTTGTTATGGAGTAAGAGAAACAATGGCATATAATGTTGTTTACTAGTAGCAACCTCTTTATTAATTGGGTTCTTTAATGTAGTTTCCTGCTTCAGAGATTATTGCATCATTGCCACTGATGCTAGTGGACTATAGAGAGTTGGTAGGAGCTTTTATGATGAAATGTTCTAAATTTTGTGGTTTTTGTCATTGGTCGCATGCATTTTGTTTCATTATTTTACTGGGCGTGTTCAAAACAATAGAACACAAAATGCCTCTAACTGCTTTGTACTGTATTGTACAAAGAATATAATATAACCATTGGAAGGTATATCAAACGTATGTATGTTTCATGTTCAAAGGAATACGATTTTGAAAATATTAAAGATTAATCTTTATCTACCCACCCTTTATGCCAAAATGTATTTTCTCTGAGGGATGGTTTCAATGTGATGACTGCCTGCAATGCTTCTAGCAGGTTTCCAAAGACAGAGAAGTTTTAATGCTGTCTATTTTCATTGTGAGGACTGCATTGCTTTGTTCTAACAGATATGTATATTAGGGTTTGTGTGTGAGCCAAAATAAAACTTTCAGTGAAATCTGAAATCATACGCAGAAGTAAAGCAGTATGCACATTAATGTTTATGGTAAATGGGGGCAAAATAACCATGAATGGAGGACATTGGAATGGCTGCAGGGGAGGCTCCATTCGACCATGATTTACACACTGTGAGGGGGGGGGTAGCAAACCCGGACAGCCCCGGGTTGAGACTATACCCTCTCAGTTGTCCATATTTTGCAGAATTAATAGATATTTGCAACTTCTTATTTCCGGTTTTGTTCCTTATGTAATTATGCGGTTTTTAACTTAAATCATTTAGGAATGAAGTCACTGCAAATGACAGACACATTGAAGGTTTTCAGTGACATCATAACCTTCAGTACATGCTAAAGAAAAGACCTGTTATTCTATCAACTGTCTTAAGTTTATTACAGCAATTATTTTAGTAGTGTTTGTATGTTCCCCCAATATATTACAGCCTTGTCCATCCGATTTCTTGCAGATTAAGAGGTTGAGAGGCATGCG
This sequence comes from Protopterus annectens, assembly GCF_019279795.1. Classification (NCBI taxonomy): domain Eukaryota; kingdom Metazoa; phylum Chordata; order Ceratodontiformes; family Protopteridae; genus Protopterus; species Protopterus annectens. The sequence continues at coordinate 1,478,471,425 of NC_056732.1, forward strand.
CGGCAAATCAGCTTTGTGGAATTAGGAATATCAAAACCTCTAAATTGTGTCTCTAATTTTGAAAGCTCAAAATGTTGCTCTACTCCTAATAATCCCTCCTCAAAATGGCTTGATTTTGGAAGAAAACTTGAGAGTTTATAATTATATATATAACTGTAATGATCTGAGTTATAGATTTGCTTTTATTTCAAGAAATGCATGCAAGAATTAACTCTTATTTTAGTACAGCTGATCAAGTGTAACAGTGTTAATATTAAAAGGTGTCCCTTTTTGACAGGTTCCCAGATGTATTCAATGTGGCAGCACTCCTATATTTTTTTTTGCATCCCACATTTTGGTCTGTTTTTCATAAAATTATGGTTTTCTCTGGCAAAGTGGCTGGCAAGTCATTAAAGACTGAAGATTAGCAGAAAATAATGGCAGACATTTGAGTTTCAGTTTCATACTCCTTCAGAAGTTCATTACTAATGCAAGACCTACTACTGTTCTAGTGTATTATCTAAGTTAATAAGAGCAATATTTAAAGGTTGTCCTTATTTTTGGACCTGTGTCCACTTCTAGTTCTATGTATGGCTTTGTCGCAGAGATTTCTTTCTCTGAAGTTGAAGGAGTGTATGAGTCAATTGTTACTGTCACATCACTGTCATCCAGAGACTGTTTCAGAATTAGCCTGTGACATACTTGTTGCACTTACTCCCCATTGTAGTGGCTTTCCTGGATGTGTCCAAGGAAGGCAAGGGAGCAAAGTTATGCAGTGTACAAGTGTGCAGAGTATTTCCCCATCCAAAGGTAGACCACAAGTACAACCATGGTTTTTCATCTGTCCTTGATTTTGGCAGAATGTTCTGGTTTTCTGTAAGCATTTTTTATACTGTTGATTTATAAGCTTCTTTGTTATTCAGGAGAATGCATGCTGTCACAGTACCCTGTTATCTGTTTAAGTAGCAATGATTTAATGACCCATCAAGGTAAAGCTTTTCGGAGATTATAAAATGCAAGTAAGCTTTAATAAGCATACTGTTAAAGATTACCAGCATTGGGAAAGCCTTTTTTCTTAAGTTGTGCCATGCAGAGAATATTTACATAACTAGATAATGTATAAGCCTTGGGTATTGAAATACAATATGACAGTATTTGTAATAAAAGGACAGGCTTACAGTATTTTCAGAAGCTCATTACCCATTTGTTGGAGACTTGCAGTCATCTTTGTTGAAAGGACTTGCTGTCATCCTTTGAGGCTTTACCCGTTAAACTAAGCAGAATGCCAATCTGTCCAGTGTGTGGTCCATAACTTGTGCAGGAATCAACTTTAAGCAATTTAATACTGAGCTTATTTCTTGTTTGCTGTTCATTCTTTACTTTAGATCATGTCTTCCCATGAAACAAGTAGATGTGTTGTGCAGACAAGGTCTTTTTGGATAAAAGAAACATTTATACAAGTGGGGGTTTCACAAAGATTGCTACTTTCAACATGTTACTTGGTAATTTTATAAAGCTGAATATAAATTATAATTAGAACTACAGTGCAAGTAGTAGTGGTTTTTAAGGAGTTGAGTGCTGCAAAGTTGCTTTTTATACTTGATTTTGACTGGCATTCCAGTAATGTATTTAAAAAGAAATAATTTATTTTTCATGCCTCCTAACCTGTTTCCATCTGGATATGCAAAGTAAGTTGTCATGTAGCCAATGCATGCAAGAAATATTTTTCTTCTACACTTCATTTTGTCTTGATTGGACTCTCCGCCAATAATGACTAATTTTAATTACCCCAGGGCAGCTGTGTGATTTTAATTAAAGTTCCAGTTGTGGTTTTGAGCATAGCTCCACCCCTTTCTAGTTGGCCACACCCCTTCCCATTGGCCCCACACATTCATCTGTCTCCTGCAGCCCTCCTTTAATTTGAAGTCAGCAGCCACCACTGGCGTTACTTTATATGCCAAGGAAGAAATAAAGAGAATAAAGAGAATGTCGAGATATAGTGAGGCAGCAGTCAAATAATCATACTCAATCGCTATATGTACCTTCTTTTTGTATCCTTATCTGCCATATCACATTTGGCCCCTTGACTATTGACTTACTTATATCTGACATTCAAAACTGTATTTGCCTTGTTATAAATGCAATAAAAATAAACTCGAAGGTGAAAAATAAGAGCACAGGAAGAACTTCCACACAAAGTTTTATTAGACAAAGTTGCAGTTCCAAAAACGTCAACAATTATAAAACCATTAATGCCTTAAATATATAACACAGCATTTTCATCTTATTACATAGACTTCCTCAGATGCCTAACATTTCAAAAGACCACCTGTATATATACCTAAAACAATTAAGTAATTAAATAATTAAATAGTAAATGAAATCAGTGATGTAATATCTTAAAGAACCAAAGACATAAAAAACTGGAAAAGGGACATTGTATTATGAATGTATTGTTCCCATGTTTTAAAAATGTAAATTGTTATATTAAAGTTCTTTCTTCTTAATTCTTATTTTGCACCTTCGAGTTTATTTTGGTTATTTTCGATGCAACTATCCACTATTTGGATTGTTTATAAATGCAATAAGTTAATTCACAATTTCAGAATGTCAATAAAATCAAAATAATCATCATAACTAAAATTGGGTTTATCAATCAATTCAACAAGTTAGTGCCAGATGCTGACCATCCAGTAAATATGTTCACCAATTAAGTGCTGTATCAGATTCTGTTCTCTTGGCTAAACTAACCAACTTATTCCCTATAATAATACTTGTCATTTTATGATGTAAAATACTATGATTTACTGCCTGTAAATGTTTTTCAAGATGTTGCGCATTGTTCAATACTTTCTGTAAAGAATTCAGGTTGAATGTTAATTTATGATATTCCAGCTTGTCTGGTAACCATGTATGAAATACATTAATAAAGTCCATTTGCAGATGTTGACGGAATGCTGAAGAAAACACAGTTCATATACAGGAGAATGCTGTCCGCAAATAAGTCCATGCATTGTTTCAGTACAATATTCCAATCTCTGTGTTCTCTCTGAGGAGTCAATGTTGTTTCCTTCTAAATGGGGTAACCAATATTGGAATGAATACAAAGGAGGTCCAAATACCAGTGGCAAGGTTAGAAATTGACACATTAGTTTTACATTTGTGACATTATAATGCATAATATAACCTGTACAAAAGTTGCCTGTACATTTTGTTTTTTTAGAAAACAGTCTTATTCAATTAGTACCGGGCATGCATTGATTGAACTGTCGCCATACATGCTCATTTTTGAGCATTAACTTGGTTTGCACAAGATTTTTTTTTTTGCATTGAAACATAAAAAAAACTATAAGGCACATGTTGTCCAATTTGCAAACTTAGTGACATTTGCATTAAATTTCAAATTGGATTTTTTTTTTTTTGGAAGTCAAATTAACAGTAGAACATTTTTGTCCAGCAGGGCAGGTAAAAGTACCTTGTGTCCTATTTTGTGCACTAGCAACCCATCCCCACCGAATTTCTGTTGAGTTGACTCTGGTTGCTTTTACTCCTGGTGTTACGCACTTTTTCAAAGGGACTCCATACAGCACAGCGAGACCACCAACAATCAGTGAATAGACTGGAGACAGAATCTGAAATCACAGAAAAGTAACATGATTACTCTTGCAAATAATACCAATCTACTGATACATACTCCCATTCCTGATTTAATAATTAAAACAGTATTGTCATTTCCAGTAGCAATAGCATCTGCTTGTGCAGGTTGTTTATTGGGTTTATGGACCCATATTTTTGCACCTAAATTGATTTCATGCGTATTGGATATTTGTTCCCTCTCAAAGACAGCAACAGGTGGTGACTGCCCTCTGGTGACTGTGCCACCTAACATAGGTACAATAAATATTTGGGCTACCCTATCCTTTTCCCATACATGGACATTCTCATCTGAAGTATTTAACAAAATAATTTTAAGTTCCCCTTGGTAACCTGCTTCAATAACTCCATCCACAACCTGAGCACCTTTCAAAGCAAGTGTTGATTGAGGCACTATCCAACCAAAATTCTTTGCTAGAATTTGAATTCCAATTCCAGTGTCGATCAGTTGAACTGACCGTGGCAATATTTTATAGGCATTCTTCGAATATAGACTCAGTCCTGCAGTCTCAGGTGTGGCTCTAGTAGGAGCTAATGCACCTGCCTGAGTTTCCCAGTATGTGATTGTTTCTGCTGTCACATATGGTTTGATCTGCAATGCTGGAGTTAACATTTTCATTAATGGTGTTTCCGTTTATGAAATTGGTCTTTTATTTGAAATCTGTAATGCTATATTTAGATTTTGTTTCCAGTTTTGCAGAATACCATTGTCTAGTTTTTTTAACTGTTTTTTAATTAATCCTGCTGTCTGTGGGTAATAGGGTATATGAAACACCCATTCAATATTATGCTGTTTTGCAAATTTCTGTACTAGTTTCCCTTTAAAGTGAGAACCATTGTCACTTTGTATTTGCAAAGGTATTCCATAATACAGAATGATCAAACCTATGGTTTTCAGAGTACTTACCTGTGTCGCTCGCCGGCACAAAAAAACAATAAGGTATCCAGAATAAGTGTCTACTGCTGTACATATGTATTAGCTGCCTTATTAGATGGTAAAGGACCAATATAATTAATCTGCCATATTTGTCCTGGTAACTTTCCTCGTCCTATATATCCCTGAATTGTATGAGGTATAGCCTTTGCTATGTATTCTGACATACTTAGTACTGTAATATAACAGTTTTAATTAAATTTAATGAAAGTGAAATTCATTTTTCTTTGTGCCCACCTGTAAGTGGCTTTTTTTCCCAGATGTCTGCATTTCTGATGTGCCCATTTTGCCATCCCCATCTGCTCAGAATCATTTTGTGTATTAACTTCTGAAATTCTTGTTTTTCTGTAACAGAATTAAACCATTGTTCTAGAGAGTCTGCAGAACAATGTGTATCAACATGATAAACTGTCACAGTACCTTGACTTATTATTTCCTAAATTGATTGCCATAATTTTTTTCCCCAAATTTCCTTAGATAGACATTTTCAATCATTTTTCTGCCATGTAGGCAACCAGGTTGCGAGTCCATTTGCTACTGACCAAGAATCAGTATTAATATGATATGTTCCTGGTGTCTCTTGTCTCAGATTCTGAAAAACTGCACAGAGCTCAGTATTCTGACTACTCTTACCATTACCCATAGTAGTTTTTTTTAGTAGTAGGACTATAAGAGACAGCTTTTCAGCACTTCCTATTTTTTACATATTTAACTGACCCATCTATAAACCAAGCATGTTGTCACTGCTCTAATGAAAGCTGAGCAAAAGGCTGTTACCATTTAACAGGAGAATCATTTACTGGAATTGTTTCAAATAGCGATTAGGTTTGTAATTTATCAGGCACAGATATTTGAGTTATCTTTTTATGTAACATCGCCACCCCCTATATGCCTATTTTAGCTCAATCCTGAATGTAACTAATGTGCATGTCCTATCTGGTGCGTCTTAGGTGAACTTATCACGCATTGCATAATAGGAATCTCAGGTCTTTTATCCATTGTTGATGCTTTGCTTTTAAGTTTAAAACACTGAACTGTCCCTGCAACCTGTACTTTTGAATTAGTTCTGCACTATTAATAAACTCTCTTCTAGCCAACATTGCCATAAGTAATATTAGATAATTTACTACATAAACACTGTCAAAGTAAATATTTACTGGATGTAAATGTTGCAAAACATATTGTGCAGCTTCTAGCTCAGCCCTTTGTGCTGATATGCATTCTGGTAACTTAACCATAATTGGTCTGTCTCCCTTTTGCAATGTCTTTATTGCAAACTCAGTGTAGTACTTCCCATCCTTCCAGAAACATGCAGAGGAATGCCTGACTAACTTCTTCTGTGATTTTTTTTTTACTGTCATTTGTCAAAGTTTGATTGCTAAATGTGGAGTTAGAACTATAACCCCAGAGAACATTGTCTGTTTTATTTAAAAGTAAATGGCCAAAAATTGTTTAATGCAGGGATTTTTTTTTTTTTTGCTACAAAATGTAACCTGTTTTAACTTAGTGTTCATTTTCTGAGATGCCTGTTATGGCCAAGCCTGTAATAGCACCACTGAGAGTGTGTCCTTTCGTGCTGCAGCCTGCAAAACAAGATGTAATTTACTGGTGGGAGTTATTAGCTCTGTTGCCTGTGCTAACTTTTGGTTTAACTTTTTTTTATGTTTCCCATGAATTTTTGCAAATCTGAAATTGTCAAAGGTTTTGGCAATTGCAGAATGCCCCATATTCTTTCCTAGCAAGGAGTCCTTCCTGTCAGTCTGATAATAGTTCCTAGAAATGTTACTTTGTGACAAGAACTGTATTTTGCCTGTGTTTACTTTGAAACCTGCCTCTTGCAACTGTCTCAGAACCTTTCTCACCTGTGATATGTTTTTTTTTTTTTGCAGTTTCTGACTGTATTAGAATGTACCCTTGTCATCTTTACTTGCATTTTGTAAGAATGTTGAAGCTATGTTTGTTGTCATGCTGTGCCCATTCTAGCATCCTGTCAGAAACTGTAATATTAAAATACTCTAATAACCTTGTAGTTAACACTAATAACATGTCCATATTACCTTTAAGCTGTTAGCTGATTTAATTCTTAACCCTTTAAATCCTGATGTATTTCTATGTTAGTACGGAGCTGTTACACTTGTTAAATTCTGAAAAGGGGGAAAAAATTAGCACAGGGTCTATATCACCATTTCAAATGGTGAAAACTCCGAACAAAAATGTATACCTCACCAATAAAGAGAAAGCTTCATCCTGTCTTCAGTCTTGACTGGGAAGCCCCATTGCAGTTAGGCAGGAGTCTTCATTAGGAAAATAATCCTGGGCAGTGCGTCCACTCCACAGGTGAGGCTTCAGCCTGGGTGCAGGGAGCCCCAGCTATATATAACCAAATTGATTACCACAAGCCATGCGAGTCAGTACTTTCCCAGTGTAGGCTGGATCTTGCTACATCATTCCGTGGTGTTGGCCACCCACTCCAGAAGGAGCAGCAATTCCTGCCAAATACAATGATTTTGCAATTTTCAAGTGTTACACTGGAATATTCCAATGACTTTGCAAGTTTTTAGTACTTTACTGGAATATCCCAGCACACATGCACGTACAAGACATATTTTGTAATCAAATGTAGTGACTTTGCTGAAATCACTAAACTGTTTTGGAACACAGCATCATCTCTCAAGCCTGCTGACACTTTCAGAATATAGCATTACTTCATATATTAAGGAAGAAATAAAGAAAATAAAGAGAATGTCGAGATATAGTGAGGCAACAGTCAAATAATCACACTCACTCAATGTACCCCTCTTTCGTATTTTCGTATCACATCCATATCACACTTCCTTGGACCTAGATGACATACATTTGTTTATAAGTTGCACAACATAGAACAACTTCTTCACTACTGTAGACACATGATGGTCAAAGGTTAGATTATCTTCTACTTGCCCCCAAGGCCCTGATGACTGAGATAGCTCTCGGGGGTGTGCTGCCAATATGATAGTTACCAGGAATTGATGACTTCCTGAAGTATATTATTATGCATTTCTTGGCATTTAGCTTTAGTCCATGGCTCTGCCAACAGTTATTTGTCTGTGTCAGCCCTTTCTGAAAAACATTTGTGTAAGTGTGGGATTCAATGATAGCTCCTAATCTGCAGTTATCTGCACATTTAGTCAGCCAGAGGCCATTGACGTTTGCCTTAACATCAGAGAAGTAAATGCCAAAAAGGTGTGGTCCCAGGACCAATCCCTGAGGGACTACACTTGTGACTGGCCTCTTTGTTGAGGTTGACTCCCTAATTCTAAATTCTTGGTTCTTGTCTGTGAGCCAGCTGTCTATCCACCTACTGAGTTTATCATCAATGCCTGGGGTATTATGTCAAATGCCTTGGTCAGGACAAGGTAGGCAGTGTGAAACATTTTGCCCTCATCCATTGCTTTAGTGACCTTCTCAAAGAAGTCAACCAGGTTGAGTAGGCATGACTTGCCCATGACAAAACCAAATCAGGTTGAGTCCAGTGTCTGGAGGTTTCATATGTCATTATCGATCATTTCCATGATAATTCTTTCCATGGCTTTGCATATGAGACTAGTGAAACTTATGGGTCAGTAGTTTCTAGGGTATGAAGATGGCCTACCTTTGTGCAGAGGGATTACTGTTGCTATTTTCCATTCATGAAACATAAAGCCTGTTTGGAGGCTGCAGTTAAATAGCAATTACAGAGGGTCTGATAGGTCATGTTTCATGCTAATTAGAATAAATCCTGGAATATTGTTTAGGTCCATTGATGCAGAGGGAGTTATGTTTGATGGCATTTACTGAGGGAAGGTTGAGTGGGAGAGAGGGATAAATTTGGAGCTGAATTTATCAGCCAGGAGGTTTGCTATGTCTTCTGGTTCAGTATAGGTGGCTCCATTATCAATGAGATCTGCGCACACTATTGTGTATTGTCTTATAGATTGTGGACATAGCTATATAATGCCTTGCAGTTGTCCTTGGCCTGGGAGGTAAAATTTACCTCAGATCTGGCTTTGGTAGACTTTATTTGTCCTCTGCATTGTTTGTTTAATTTGATGAGAGTGTTTGTATCCTACTGGGTCCTGCACTTTATAATTTTTTCCTATGATTTTCTTCCTTCTGTTATACAGCCTATTGATTTTGCAATTCCACCAGGGTGTCTTGTTTTTTGAGTTAGTTTTGTACTTCTTCCTTGTGAGTACATCTGCCTCCATGCAGCTATTAGCATGCTTGTATAGGTTTTTTATGAACAGTTCTGCATAGGCAGCAGTGGTCTCAGGGTTTATGGAGGCTTGAAATGTTGCCAGGTGATCATTTAATAGTAGGAAGTTAGCCTTAGAATAGTTCCTGAATAGTCCAGGGTTAGCAGGAGTCCCAGGTTTTATTTTTACTTCAGAGGACTCCATTTTGTGGTCTGTACATACCAGAGCAGACATTTCACTAGGTGATGTGCATTACTTTAGGTTGGCTGGTTTTGCTTTTGGGAACTTCTTCCCATTGGATTTTTTTCAGTTTGGTGTGCATTACTCCCCCATATTAGTGAGGACTAGATCCACTAAGTTTGCTCCCCTAGTTATTGTATTGACAGTCTGGTCCAGGGAGTTTGTGGTTACAAAATCTAGGGATCTCTGTACCTGTACATTTGGTGTCGCATATGATCCCTAGTTAGTAGTGGGCTAATTAAACTCACCTATGAATAGGGTATTGGGTTGGTTGGTAAATGTTTCTAATAAGTTTAAATACATGTTATGGGTTTCATGGCTCATAGAGGGGAAACTATAGCTTGCAAAGAAGTTGTATGGGATTTTACCTGTGATGACTTGAATGTGTAGAAGTTCAAGTGCATTGTCCTGTTTGACCAGTCTTGAAGTATATTTATTTCTAATGTAAATAGAGACCCCTCCACCTTTAGTCCCTATCTGTGTATTAGTTGGTCTAAAGGTGCAGAAGACATTATAGCCTTGTACTGCAAGTGAGTTCTCCATGGATTTAAACCATGTCTCAGAGATTGCACAGACATCAGCATTCTCTAGGTTGAGGAGAGCTCGTAGGGAGTGGGTTTGTTTTGTTTAGATTCCAAGCATTGAGCAGTAATATGTTTAGATTTTCTTGGTTTTGGTTTGCTATGTTGAAAGTACTTTTAGTTTGGCATCACCTAAAAAAGACATTATGGGGGGAGGGCAATTTTTTAGCTAATATTCAAAAACCTAGAGGGGAGATGTGCAGACCATCCCTAGCAAAGCAGCATGGTCTGTTGACCATCTCCTTCCATGCTGACAAATACCATACCCCCAAAGAATGACACAGAAACTAAGTAAATTATTAAAGTCAGTCATCTTCTGTTTGTATTGTGGCATCACCATTGGAGATATATATTTTGGTGACATTAACATTTGTTATTAATCATTTTATTTTTCCAGCTATTAATTCTGGTATTAAAGAAATAATATAGCTTTGATAGAAAGATGAGTATAATGAACATGAAACAAAATATAGGTAGATGGAAGATTCATTCATGTGACTTAGGTTTTTGAATGTTTCTTGCCAAAAATGTTCATATTGGTTATGTGTAACCATTTAACAAAGTTTTACCATTAAATTTATAATACTGACTTATTTGGAAACACCATTTATGGGACCATTATGTAAAATTTTTTGGCGATGCATTAAATATTCTAAACAAAAGAGTGTTATATCAAAATTATGCAATGGTAGTTTGCAAATGGAGCAGTTTATTTAATTTTACTTTTTTAAGGGCTGACTCCCTGTACTACCTTATTTATATATGCTTAGCCTAACTTTGTCCCTGCTGCTGCTTCCAACCACAACCCAATACATTACCTAATCAAAAACCTTTTCCATAGCAGCACCGCTAAATAAGACAGCAAATAAGCACACACACACACACACACACACACACACACACACACACACACACACACACACACACACACACACACACACACACACACACACACGCACACACAAACACACACACACACAAATACTGCATACATGCCAACATACACAAATGGTTAAAACTATCAGCTAAGCTAACCTAACCCTACCCCTAACCCTAAATTAGAAAGACAGACATGCATACACACAGATGTACACACACACACACACACATATATATATATATATATATATATATATATATATATATATATTCATTACAGACACTGCAACACAACATAATATATTTGATTACTTTATATGGTTCTATAAGGCAATACTTAGAACTTTGCATGTAATTTCTGTACTTCCAATTAGAATTCAGCAAAATCTGAGCAATTGTCTTTAATTTCTGCCCTGAGTGCAAACTTCTCCACCCCCCCCCCCCCCAAAAGAGCAAGTATCTATCCCAGCAGAGGGCTGCCTCCCAAACATCTCAGATGCTCAGGTGAAGGCTGCCCTCTCCAAAGCAAAAAACACTGCATCCATGGGACCAGATGGCATCCCAGGTTACGTCCTACATGAACTACAAAAGGAACTAATCCCTCAAATAAAACAGCTATACAATCTCAGCCTCACTACAGGATATGTGCCCACAGAATGGCATACAGCAACAGTGGTCCCACTCCACTAAGGTGGAGCCTCTACAGACCCTGGAAACTATCGCCCCATAAGCCTGACTAGCTTAGTCTGGTGCAAGGCGCCATATGGAGAGGATCATCATGGAGCTCATAAACAAAGACATTGGGGACCTACAGACACTAGATCCCCTACCCAGTTCTAGCTTTGTCAAGGGCAGATCCTGCCTTTTTGGAAGCTGGTTGACTTCTTTGGGGAAACAGTCACCAAAGCCATAGATGAAGGGAAGGTAGTCCACACAGCCTATCTGGACCTTGCAAAGGCTATTTTCTGATTACACAATACTCCCCACTTGTGCATCATAGATAAGCTATCCAGCTTAAACATAAACCCCTATGTCACAAGATGGGTCGCAAACTGGCTCAAAGACAGAACCCACAGAGTAAGAGTTGCTGGAGCCATGTCAGACTTCGAAACTTCGGTCACAAGTGGCATCCCACGGATTCTGTCCTGGGACCACTCTTGTTCGGGTATATACTTTTCTCCGAGGTACAGGCAAATGTGGGAGACCTGATTCCTGGTTTCAACAAGATTCGCAAGAATGACTGCAAACTGGGTGCCATAATCAACTCTCCAGCTGACACAAACATCCAACTTCAAAAAGGTCTCACAGGAGACAGATGCTTACTGGTGCCAGTGCCATGGTTTAAAGCTAAATGCCAAAAAATGTATAGTCATACCCTTTGGCTTAAAGAAAACAATGTGCCTACAAATTACTACATAGGCGAAACCCATTAAGTACAGAGAGAAAGATTATTAGGGACCTGGGGACCCAAGTTGATAGCAAGCTCTCCTTTGAAAACCACTGTTGCCAAAAGTGGTTAGAAAGACCTTCTACATAGCCCACCTCATCACGTAGAGGGTTTCACATCTAGATCAAGAGGAGGTAATCGTTGCCTCCTTTATTCATCCCTCATGAGGCCCATCATAGAATACAATGCCCCTTTTGGGATGTACACCTTACCCGACCACCTACAGCAATTAGAAAGACCCCAAAAGTGTATCTCATCAAGAGGATCAAGGGTCTCAAACAGATGCCATATGCTGCCCGGTTAAAAACTCCAGCTCTACTCAAGTTGCCTACCACCGCCTACTTCGCCAGGAGCGATCTAGACGGCGCCTGACATACAAAGCTATGTCAAATCCAGAATTAATGGACATGCTCCACCTCAGTAAATCTAAATCATTAAAGCCACTGCTGAGTGGGACTTGAACCTCCAGCACAGAAATAAATAGAACTTGCTGGAGGGGACAGGTTCATAACCCAGAGGCTCCTTCCAGCTCTGGAATAACAGAATTCCCGCTCATGTGAGGCAGAGCATCTCACTGAATCTCTTCAAGAAGAATCAATAAGTGGATGGGATGTGATCGTAGGTTTTGTCCCAGGGATTACTCCCGTGTCTGCTGCTATTAGACAGAGGAGCACAGTAAGCTAAACTAGCAAAAGGGCACCAGTATACTCAAATCAAGGGGTGGCGTAAGCCATACAGAATCGGGCTAGGCTTATAATTGCCCCAGGGCAGATAGCCTAGTATGAACCTATGAACCTATGAATATCTCAGAGGAGTATATTTAGATTCTTTTGCATTAAACTGAAATGATTAAATGATTTTAAAAAAGTTTTTGCTAGGTTAGTTCATTTATCACCCGAATCTAGACTAAATGTGATATTTATGCATTGAATTTTAATATGCAAACGTTAAAATGTTAATTTATTAAAACAATATTGTGGGAATGAAAATTATTCAAATGTTTACAGCATGGAAACAAGAAAAGAAATGTCTTATTATATGTCATGCTTAGCAAACTATTTATATAGCTTGTTTAATAAAGACTTTTAGAAAGAGCAAACAAACAAAACTAACTGGCTAATGGAATTATAAATTGTGTTAACACAATGTCTCCTAACACCTCCATTATTTCATCTTCTAAAGGAAATCTAAGTATTAAAATATAGTTGATTTAAATAACAAAACAGACTCACAAAAATGATACCCATGTTAATTAATATTAAGCCATTGATCATTAGCATTTAAAATATTTTAGAAATGCTTACCATTGAATCTAGATCTACTAAAATTAAGACTACCCCCGGGATTCATGAACCTTGCGCCAGGCGCCAGCATAGCGTCGGCGTTATAACGCCAAATATGGCTGCTTAGCCATTCAGGTATGAATGAATTCCACGTGCACTACCGGCGCCGATTCCAAAACCATTGAATGCT